>NC_058412.1:13138688-13158528 GCF_002201575.2 Neomonachus schauinslandi | reverse complement strand
TTCCTTCCTTCCTTCCTTCCTTCCTTCCTTCCTTCCTTCCTTCCTTCCTTCTTCTGTGGAAGTAAGATGTACATACAGAAAAAGATAGCATTCTTGAATTTACAACACAATGAATTATCATAAGATGAATACACCACCCAGGTAAAGAGGTAGAGGACTGAAGCATGACGAGAACTTCTGAAATACAGAGTACATAATCTTATGTTCTTAACCTCTCTCTACATTGCCTCTCAGTAGATTGCTGGACATTACTCTCCACCTTAAAGTTCTTACTATGATTTCAGTTTAAACTGATTCAAATATATAGCGTTCATTCCTAAAAAGCCATAGGGGGGAATAAAACAAGAAGAAAAGAAAAAAAGCCTGAATTTTGAGGTTGTTATCTTGACAGTTTAAATACTTTTTTTTTTAATTTTAAAAAGACAAAAATAGTTTCGTAATTCTATAAATACTCTCGCAAATTCTGTAAAGGTACATTTCTGAACAGGGTAGTTAAGCAGTTTTGACCACATGAAAACACTTATGGTCTTTTTTTTTTTTTTTTAAGATTTTATTTATTTATTTGATACAGAGAGAGACAGCCAGAGAGGGAACACAAGCAGGGGGAGCAGGAGAGGGAGAAGCAGGCTCCCAGCTGAGCAGGAAGCCTGATGTGGGGCTTGATCCCAGGACCCTGGGATCATGACCTGAGCCAAAGGCAGACACTTAACGACTGAGCTACCCAGGCGTCCCCAAACACTTATGGTCTTGTTGTAGGTCTGTGCTAGAGAAGGGCTGCAGGAAGGGCTCATGGTGAAGGATGCCATGGTTTAATTTTTAACCTTCTGTCAGCCTCTACCACCAAGCTGTCCTGCAGACACACGGACTACTGAGTTTGGAGTTTAAACTGGCTATTTTGTTTCCATATTAAAGTTCCCGACAAAGTTTGACCTTATATCAGTACTTCAAGGATGGGTAATTACAGTTTGAGACAATTAGTTTGCAAATCAAACCTTATGGAAGCAGTCTTTTCATCAATGGCATGTAGATATTGAGATACTTGGCCTTTTTAAAAAAAGTTATTTGACCTGAGAGGAGTTTGAAGAGTAAAAGTGGAAAAGATGGTATTGCTATATTACCATGCAAGCAGAGGGCTATTTAATAAGAGGACACATTTATATTTAAGTGTTCGTGACTAAAAGCCTATATTTTTCAGAAGAACAGGGCACCCAGTACAGTATTGAGCACATATTCTGCACGAAATATTGTTTGATTTGAAATATGTTTGTTTCCACCCTTCAGAGATTTATAAACGAAAACAAAGAAGAAAACCTCTGCGTCTTTTTACACTTTATTTTCTTTTGATATAGAAATTGGATGGTCATACAGCATATTAAATTAAATTTTATTTATAATCCTTTGATTATTTTATCACTTTTCTATTGGAGAATGCACATACTTATTTTTCCTTTATATTCCAAATAGCACAACTTGGAAATGTATGGACACAGTGCTTCTGCTTCTCCTTCTTACCTGTCAGTTTTTCACATATGAGAAAGAGGATTGTCATCCCAACCATGATTGCTATGGTTCTGTCCCTGTTTAGCTACATATTATATTCCCAGCCTGCCTTCTTTCAATAATTACTTTTTTTTAAAGATTTTTATTTATTTGTCAGAGAGAGAGAGAGAGAGAGCACAAGCAGGGGGAGCAGCAGAGGGAGAGGGAAAAGCAGGCTCCTCACTGAGCAAGGAGCCCGATGTGGGACTCGATCCCAGGACCCTGGGATCATGACCTGAGCCGAAGGCAGACGCTTAACGACTGAGCCACCCAGGCATCCCAACTTTCAATAATTTCTTAAAGATGACATTGTAACTGTAACCAAGTAGCCCTTATCCTGTGTAGTTGTTTTTCATCCTGACTGGCTAGCTCTTCCTGTAGCCAGATCCCTTGGGTCAATGACTTTCCTGATTAAATCATCTTTAGTCCTACCTCTCAGTCTAGTGTTAAGGCTATTTCTCTACTTCCTTTGTTCTGAGAAAGCAGAGCTCTGTTTTTCTGGACCTTAGGTCAATTTTTGTTTCCTAGTTGAAACTACTGCTCTGAGTCCATCAAATCCCATTTTTCAAGATCCAGTTCAATTCTCTACTCTGTGATGCTTTCTTGCCTACCCTATCTAGAACTGATTTCATGATTCTTGAAATTCCTTATATTAATTATTTCTTAATCTACTTGTTTCATATATTACTCACTTGATATATTCAACCCAACAACTAAAAAAAAAATATTGTCTATTGTATGGCAGATCCCATGTTACACTTTAGGAATACAATGGTAAATAAGGTAATTGTTCCAACTGTCAAGGGATTAATAATTTAGTGGAGAAGATAGTATATATACAACTAACCATTATGTGATTTTATAAGTATTACAATAGATGTCCGAAATGCTATGGAAATGTGGATGAAAAATTAACTAGTATGGATAGGAAAGGGAGGGGTTTTTGTTGTTGTTGTTGTTTTTCAAGATTTTTTTTTTTTTGAGAGACAGAGAGAGCACAAGTGGTGGGGAGTGGCAGAGGGAGAGGGTGAAGCAGACTCCCCTCCCCGCTGAGCAGGGAGCATGATGCAGGGCTCGATCCCAGGACCCCAGAATCATGACCTGAGCTAAAGGCAGATGCTTAACCCACTGAGCCACCCAGGTGCCCCAGAAAAGGGAGTTTTATAGAAAATTGTAAGCTCAGAAGAATAGAATAAATGAATGTATCCTTCAAGAATCAGTTTGGGGGCACTGTTTCTTCCTGGGCACCTCCCCTAAGCTTCCAGACTAGGTTAGGTCCCCTCTCTTCAATGCCTGGGTATCCCTCTACTGTAGCATTTACTGTATTATACTGTAATAAACTCTTCTGCTATGCTGCAAATTCCTTGAAAAAAAGATTGTGCTTATTTTTCAATACCTAATTTTTCAATACCTAATACTTAAACAAAGTGCCTGGTGCATAACAGATACTTTTAAATGCCTTCTGAAATCAAGAACAACAAAAGGAGTTGGGAATTGCAAGCAGTTTTGTATGGTAAAGTGTAAGGCATTGGAGAGAGAAATGGCATGGCTGGAGATCAGGATGGAAAGTAGTTTAGGACAAAGTTGTGAACGGCTGATTAACTAGCCTATATAGTGAGCCATGTATGTTATATTATCCTTTTATATGCATATTTCTTGCTAGAATACATTCTTTAGAGACAAGGATTGTATTTTATATGTCATAGTATTTAACTTCAGTATCAGGCATACTTCCTTGCACATACTAGATGCTCAGCAAACCAAAGGAGAGTTAAATCACTAAAAGTGAGAGCATCTACTAAAAGTACTTTGAAAACTATGCTATTATTCAGTTGTCAATGATTATTGATTGATAGTAAGGAGTGACTACACTTTGCTCTAGATAATGATGGAAGAAACATTCTTTTGATCCATTATTTCTCCCTGAACCAAACATATTTCCGTTTTGAAATCATAGAACTATGAGCAAACTTAAAATATTGAAATAGATACTTTCTTGTTTGTGGCAAATTCTGGATTCTCCACTCATAAAAAAGTATCAAAGGAGATTAAAACAAACTAATATAATTTTGTTTTGTTTTTTACATACGATTTTTACAATATGTGCTGATATCAATATAGAGTTTGTCAAATTGTTTTTGACCTTAGTCAGACAAGATACAAAAAACTACCTGGCTGGCTACAGCTGCAATTCTGTAGTGAGAACTGATTTACACAGTAATGTATCTGAACTATTGGAAGATAGAATTTGATTCAGTATTACACCAGTAACTGTTTAACAACTGGCTTTCTAGAAAGGAAGAAACAAACAGGCAAACCCCGATTTGTGATATTTGCTGGTTTCAGTGATGTAAGTACTTCCCTCATGGTCCAAATCCAAGGTACTCACATAAAATTTCTGAAATGTGTGGTTGGGAAGAGATGCTGACAGTCAGTTCATCTGAACCTGTAGGAGCTAGCCCAGCACATTGCTAATTTGATGTTAATAATAACTATTGTAATTTTAAAAAAATTTAGGGACGCCTGGGTGGCTCAGTCGGTTAGGCATCTGCTTTTGGCTCAGGTCATGATCCCGGGGTTCTGGGATCGAGTTCCACATTGGGCTCCTCCTTGCCCAGTGGGGAGCCTGCTGCTCCCTCTGCTGTGCTCTCTCTCTCTCTGACAAATAAATAAATAAAATCTTTAAAAAAATTTAATGCACACCTACTTACATGTCAAACACTCATCTAAATGGTGTATTTCATTTAGTTTACACAACAGCCTATGAAGTATGTTCTATTTTATAATTCCCACTTACAGGAATCTGTATTTCAGAAAGGTTAAGCAATTTGTTCACATTACACAGATAGGAAGAAGTGGAGCATAGATTCACACACAGACAATTTGATGCCAAAGCCTATTTACCCAAACACTATTCTGTATTTCTTTTGGGATAAAAAAATTAAATTATGGTTAACATAGTTTTCATAGTATATGTATTTTGTATTTAATGCAAATGTATGTAATTCCTTAAAAGGTGGAGGTAAATGGTAGTTCTATGAATTTGCAATGTCCACCTAAATATTTATTGTGCAACCAATCAAAACAAAGTAATATCAGCAGAAAATCTGTACAAAAAAAGAAAGCAATCTAAGTGATTATAAGTTTGTATAACGAAAAAAAGATGATAGAAATTTTACCATCCCAAAATCTTGAAAAGATTTCTGGGGAAGGCTAATTGAAAAGAATTCACAATTACTTTTTAAAAGAGCTATTATTTACAATTGCATGAATTCCAAAAATAATACAGACTCTTGCTTTTATTTCAGCAACAAAGAATCTTTTAATTGATGCTGAAATTTATTAGAACATTAAATGGATGTTGTAAGTAGCTGAACATTCCCACTTGGTTTTCTAACACTGAGGGCTCAAGAAAAAGGTTATTTTTGACTAGCTAAACATGCAGAAAATATAATAGTACATTAATAAGGTAAGATTTAAAAATGAAAAAGAAGGGAGAGCAGATAAAACTGTGGGTGTCTAAAGAGACAAGATGGCTGTAAACTTTGGAATCACTTCACAAGACTTCAAGTAAGGCCTGCCCCTACACCTAAGGCAAATGAACCAGTATATGCCCAAGACTGAAATTGTGAAAGGGCCTTTATATTTAAGGAAAGGTGAGAAGTTTGGTACTGCAGGAAAGAAAGTTGTGTTTTGGAAGTAGACACAGAAGCTGAAAAAACTGTTTGGATATAAACTATAAAGAATGTTGTATGTCCAACTCAGGAGTGTGTATTTTATTCTGTAAGGATCAAAGAATCGAAAGAAGTTCTTAAGGAAGTAATAACATGATTAATATTTTAAGAAAAAAAAGCTTATAGTAGTGTTGGGTAGAAGTTGAGGGGATACTAATAAAAAATTAGTTTATTACAATATTCTCAGAGATGATGAGGGCCTAGAATCAAGCTGAGATAAAATGGATAAAGAATGAGAATTAATTTTAGGGTCATGTTTGATGTAAAATTAACATGATTTGATGAATGTCTACATACGGGTTGGATTTGGGGGAAAGTGAAAGAGAAAAAGTTAAGAACACTAAGAGTTTCTAGGGTAGGAGACTGGGTAGATAATGATGTCATTAAAGAAAATTGAGAATAATGCGATGATTTATAGTTTAAAGTATTTGCACATACATTGTCTCATTTAAGATTATATTTATGTTATAAATTACCATTAGTGCTCTGCTGAACGATTAACTGCACATGCGGGTATACACGCCATCATGGTTTTCTGAAATATTTTCCCACCTAGTGCTTCTTAGTGACGATAAATGTGTTATTTATTTATTTATTTATGTTATGTTATGTTACATACAGCCATATTTGTTTTAAATATTTTTAGCAGTGATGATATTTTCCTCTCTAACCCCTGTATTTGGTTTACATTTTTTTGTTAGTGGTTCTTATTAAGTCTTTAAAAAATATTTGTTATCTTGTTAGTCTGAAAGTTTTAGGTTTAGCATATTTATTCATCATGTGTATAATTTATTAAAAGACATAAAAGAGAAAAACTGCCTCATCAAATATCTGGTCCTACCATTAAAGAATGTTGGGTGCCTGGGTGGCTCACTCAGTTAACCACCTGCCTTTGGCTCAGGTCATGATCTCCAGGCCCTGGGATCAAGCCCAGCATTGGGCTTCCTGTTCAGCAGGGAGTCTGCTTCTCCCTCTGCCCCTCCCCACCACTCATTCTCTCTCTCTCTCTCAAATAAATAAATAAAAAACTTAAATAAAGTTAAAACCAGTAATATTTAAAGTCAATTTTTGGCCTTGAGGGTGGTATAGTCTCAAGCATGTCTCCATTTTTAACATATAAAACCAAAACCAAAACACAATAAGCTAAGACACTCTTAAGACACCACTAAACCCATTTGGATTGGTAAAGGTATAGTAACAATAATATTCTGGGGTTTTTTGTTTTGTTTTTTTCTCCTTAACTGAAGTACTTAGTGTGAGGCACTGGGGATTTAAAAGTGAATAAATCTTTGTCCTGATTAACATAGAGTCTGGTGGAGAGGATGTAAACAACTCAATACAGTAAGATGTTTTAAGGGTTATAGTACAGTTAAAAATAAAGTTCTGTAGGAACACAGATGAGGGTGCAAGTCATTCTGCCTAGGGATTGGATAGAGTAGGGAGGAGGTACAGCTTTCACAGTGGAAGTCACTTTTGAGTAGAACCCTTTAAGGCTGAATAGGAACTTGTCAGGTGGAGAAAGAGAAGGACATTGAAAACATGCTTGGAAAAGCAAGAAAACAACAAACAGCCTGGTATTGGCAACACAGTGCAAATTGTAAAAAAAAAAAAAAAAAAAAGAAGCCAAAAAATGTAAGGTAGGACCTAGTTGTGAAGATCTTGCATACCATGCTAAGGACATAAGACTAAGCATTCTGAGGTACTGAGTGAATTGCTGACTTAACTCTAAGGGGAGCTTGTGTTATATTTTCAGTATGGGGTTTACTTCATGAGCTCATTCATTCTTTCATTCATTCAGATCTGGACTATAATAAGACAGCAACCTGAAAGGAAGGGCGGGTGCTGTCCTTAAAGCTCAGGTTACTGTTGTTAAGGAGGTAGGAGCTGTCAAAGAAAAGGCCGGTAAGTTGATTAGAAATATGTGACATTTGAAATGGGCTTTGAAGGGTAGATAAGATTCGAACAAGCCTCATTTATATTTTTGATTCTAATGAGTTACACTTTTTGCATTTCTCACTTATAACTAGTGTGTTTTCAAGGTAGCATTTAAAAAATAAAGCAAAAACACATAATAGTTTCAACAGGCATTGATTGAAATGACAGTGGTCATTAGTGCAATGTTTAAATAAGTACGTGCAAAAAAAGACTTCTTTTTTCTATCTTCATTGCTAGAAGTTTCTTTGGGATAGGAAAAAACCCCCAACAAACCCTGTACATTTCTGTACACCTAACAGGGTCTTAGACCTAGTTCTCGAACAACTGTTGAATTAAATTTAATACTTCTGGGTTTTATTTGAATTCTAGTCCTTAAAGAATCCATAGTTTTTAAATAATGGTGTGATGGAGATCTAAAAAAGAGTATGTTTCTGGAAAACTAGTAAGATGAAGAAACAAACACCAAGTTACAGATCAATCTAGAATCACAAAGCTATGGCATTTAATAGAAAGGTTGTTCTTGGGGTACCTCCCTGACTTGGTGGAACACGCAGCTCTTGATCTTGGGGTCATGAGCTTGAGCCCCACATTGGGGATAGAGTTTACTTAAGAAAGAAAGAAAGAAAGAAAGAAAAGAAAGAAAGAAAGAAAGAAAGAAAGAAAGAAAGAAAGAAAGAAAGAAAGGGAGAAAGAAAGAAAAAGAAAGAAAGAAAAGATAGCTTGTTCCTGATACTTTGTTAGTGCACTGTTAGCTAAGCAAGTCAGTCCTTACGGGCTGATCACAAGCATAGAACAGATTGCATTAGTATGGAATGTAGAATTGTGGAAAGTCTGAGGTAAAAAAAGGAATGGGATTCAAGATACATAGAAGTAGCACTTTGAGAACTCACTGATGTATAATTTGAACAGCTGCCACGTGCTTATTGTTAGTGTTGATGAAGTGCTTATAATGCAAGGCTTTCTACAAATTCAAGCAAACATTTCTCTGGAGGAATTTACAAGCCAAAGTAATAGCAAATACCCAGAATTGAAATCACAATATATCTAAGAGTATTTACAAGACAGGAGGCTGATGAACATCTTATTATGTAAAGTAGTATGCTAGTCATATCTTGCCATATATGCTCCCATGGGTTCTAAAATTAGTATCCCTCTTGCACATTATTGTGGTTCTTATAATTTTAACCAGGGAACATAAAACTGACCAACTTTGAAACAATCATCAAGGGGATTGAGGTTTTTGATGACTGAACAGTAATCACATGTTTCTTAATAAAATAAACATTTTGAAAATCATTTTCTTCTTATGGAATTGACAAAAAATCAGAACTGACTTGAAATAATAAATATTCTCAAGACAGAGGAAAAAGAAAAATAACGTCCACACAATTTATTAGGTAGGAGTCGGAACTGTATCATTATTTATGCTTATAATAACTGGAATAGTTGAAATATAATTTTTATCTTTAAGTTATTTTATCCATAATATTGGGGAAGGAAATCCCACAGCACATATGAAAACGATTTTTCTACTGTTTTAAAGTGAAGATTAGTAATTATCTGGATAATTATTTCCACACATTTTTTCCCTAAAATATTCAGATTGTTAAATACCAGTCCCTTCTTTCCCCTAAACATACCTTATTAGTGAGGTGGAAATCTGATTTTAAATGCCACCGGTATGATTAAGAGCGTTTTAAAAGTTATTCCTGACACAGAGCGGTTTGGTCCGGTGCTCACAAAACTACACTGGAGAAGACGCTCTAGAGCAACTGTGGAGAAGCCGCTTCTGAGGTAAACAGAATTTTAGAATTTTAAAAACAAAGCTGTTTCTGTTCTCAAAGAGAGAGAGGGAGAGAGAGAGAGATTCTGACTTTTCCCTTAATTCTACCAGAGGGAAGAAAATATTTAGAGCCGCTATAGTCCAGGCACCAGCAAGAGGCGCTAAAAATAGACAACGTAACGGCCCCGGGTGCGTTTTACTTTGAGGGAGAGAGAGTCCACCCGAGCTCGCGGGCCTAAGGTAGAGTGGGGGCGGGCAGGGCCGGATAGCTGGGGCGGGGCTGGGGCGGGTCCAGGGAGGGGCCGGGGCGGGTCCAGGGCGGGGCTTTCCCTGAGACTGGGGCCTAAACCAGCCTTAGGGGGCGTGTCAGGGGCGTGACCGGGGCTTGAGGGGTGGGGGTGAGGCGGAGCCACCCGGAGCCTACTAAAACCCAGCCCGACAGGAACCTCGGACAGATCACCTCAGTTCGCTGTCATGTCGCTCACGCACTCCACGGCGCGGGGTGCCGAGTTCAGGTCCTCTTTACCGCCTCCCGAGGACCCTGATTCCCAACCACCCAGTAGTAAGCGGCCCCGTCTGAAGGAACCTGGCAGTGCCTTTGAGGTGGAGTGGAGGCTTCCTTTGGTGCCTCGCTTGTCCGAGGTGGAAAAAGCCTGGCAGTTGTCGCCCAGACCCTTCAGGACGCTCCTTGTTTCAACTAATGTGATTTTTGATCACTCCGCAGACTCGTGTGTGGAGAAGCCAGTCAGTGGGGAGCAGATATGTAATCTGAGATGCCAAAACGGCAAATTTGAGATGAACAGTTGTTTGCAGTCTTTCCCCTCACAAAGTTTTGATTCTGGTTTGAGGGCTTCCGGAAGGTCTTGCGAAGCAGGGCTGTATGACAAAGAGGTTTTCAGTGTGCACTGCGGTGATAGAGCTGAAGTGGAGGTCGGTTCGCTTCTGCCCAACGCCTCTCTACACGATATACGTGGAGTTAAAAACGCGGATGGAAAACAATATTTAGTCCAAGGGAGAGACAATATTCAGGAAGACAATAGTTATGTAAAACAGAGAGAATACTTATTTTTGGATGTTACGTTTTGCAAGGAAACCAAATCAACAGTTCGTGATATTAAGAACAGATGTAAAGCTGACAGTGTTATGCCATCAAATAAAAAAGAAAATAACATTTCAACATCTACACCAAATATATCAAAATCTCAAAACCAGCCCAGCATAGAAATTGCCAAACCCAGCTATTTTAGAGATGGCAGCACAATAAGTATCCCTGAGTTTCCAACTGATTTAAATAGCAAAATGTCCTCTGTCTATTTAAAGGAAATAGCGAAGAAAAAGAATGACAAAAACGAGGCATATGTTAGGGATTTGACAAACATTTACTGGTCCCAAAATAGGCCTGATGTTAAGAAGCAAAAGTTACAGGATGATAAAAACATTGTGGATGCCGATGCGGAAAATATTTTTTCTGCATGCTATGAAAGTAACCACCAGTCACTCAGCAACCAAAATATTTGTGTGAGAAAAAAAGACTTGATCAGTTTAAACTACTATAACCACAGTAGTATCATAACTGATGTAACAGAGTCTGAAAAGAATTTCACTATAATACTAGGGAATGCAAACTTGGGAGAAGTAGAAACATGCCTGGACATTTACATATTTACCAGATTAGAAAAATCTCAAAGCCAGGACTGTAACATTAGACAAGTTTTGGCAAAAAAGAGGGAAAGTTGTTGGATTATGGATAATTACAAGACTCAAAGTGAAAATATTAAGAAAACTGGAGAAAAATTGAATTTTCTACAATTATTAGAAATAGATGTTTTAAGCAAAGATTATCACTATACAAAAGCCAGGAATACACATGAAAAACAATCAAAACCTCTCATGATAGGAACACTTGGTAGCCGAAAGGCTTTAAAAATTTTTTTTTGGTTAAATGGTAAAGGAGAAAACAATAATATGCTAGAGTTAAGATACTGTACTACACAAAAAGACTTTCATTTAAGCAATGTTTTTGGAAGTTTCATTATGGCAATTTTTTCTTTTCATGAAAATACTTCAGAAAATCAAAAAGATGATAATATTTTAACCTGGTGTGAAATTTTCAAGGATAAAAAGCAAATTGATCTTCAAAATCTAATAATTAAGAATATGGATGTCAATAGAAAGACTATGTTAAGCATATATTTACAAAGCAGTGTTTCAGAACCTCTAAATAGCGTATTGAAAAACAACATAGCTTCTTTGCTCAGTAAGTTTGACTCTTTAACAAGAGTTGAAAATGATTCTAAATTAGAGGAGAGATGCATTGTCAAATGGGTAGCGCATTTGCATTATTCAAAAAATATTATAGAGGAAAATCATACTGTAAAGCTCGTAAGGATTTTAACTTTTTCAAGACTACTAGAAGATATGAAACCTATGTTAGAAAAAAGAAAGTTATTTAAAACTGATCACGTTTTTGAAAAGTCTAAGAAAAAAACCATCAATTCCTTCCATCTGACAACTAAAAACAAACAGTTTCCAATTTTTGAAACATACGAAAAAATTCCTCTTTTAATGGATTTTGATGATGTGGATGAAATTTCTTTGACAAAAGAAATTTACAAGAATAAGAGTTGTCCTGGACAATTCATAAATGAGGCAAACTGGGCTCACTGTAGTCCTAATGCTGTTAAAACACATGTTAAATCTGGTTCTCCATTTATACAGAACAACCATAGATACATTAATGAAAAATTTTATGAAATAAATATGTACAACCAAGATTTAGATACTGAAAGAAAACAGGAGCATACTAAGATCAGTAGCTTTAATTTTAAGTGCGTATTTGAAGATTTCTTCAATATTAGGCAACGGGCCATACCAACAAACCACAACTTAAAACATAGTGAACAAACCAATCCTAGGACTCTAACTGAAGTGTTAAATGTTGGGAGCTTGCTAAATGAAGTCAAAGGAAAAAAACACGACTCAATTTTGAAGGCGGAAGTAGAAGTCACAGCACAAAGTTTAACAAACAGTTGCCAAGTTAACAAAGATACTAAGATAGAAAAGGAAGAGAAAAATAATTTTTATTCAATGAATGGCATGTTTTCTATGCAACCAGCTTCATTAATGAATAAAAAAGTAAATGTGGAAGAAATTAAATATGTTAATCAAAATAATGTAGCTGACAGAAATGAATATGAGAGTGTTTTGCAAGACAGTGAGTTGGCTAATTCAAAGCATTTTCATCCGAAGAATGATTCTACAGAATGTGTTAATCATCAGTTTGAAACTGATTTGAGTCTAGGGAACAATGAATGTTTTCAGGACTTAACTGCTGAGTGTTTATCAACACAAGCTCAGACAACAGTGAACGATTTTGAGATGAAGAGTAAATTTGATTTAGTACTTGAAGAACTTCATATGTTTCATGAAATCACTAAGGAAAGCAAAATTCTAAGCGCTGTGGAAACAAACAATGAGCAAGAAAATTACTTTAGAGAAAATAGTGATATTGAGGAGGTAAAAACGGAGATAAAAAAAGATTTGGAAATGGTTACAGTCAACAAAATATGTGAGTCTTCTTTGCTCTGTGATGCTATAACATGTCCTAATATGCCTAAAAGACACCAGAGTTTATTTAAATGGAAAACAGTACCCGATCATGGAGAACAGGAAGTTCCAAATGAATATAGCTGTCTAAGAACCCTGGAAGAAGAATTTTATTCTAGTTCCAAGGAAGGTATGAAATTAGTTTTAAAATGCCTTTTTCTCATGATAAAAAAAAAATTGCTGCTTTTTTTTTGTGTAGGCCAAATATATAATTTTTTGAAAAAAGGAGAGAGAGGTAAAAAGTAAGACAGTATTTACTGATGCACATTATTTTCCCATGAAAGGCTGATCAAACATTAAATAATATCCTGAGGTTGAAGGTCACAAAGTGATGAAATTTTTAAAAGGAGCCTTGATGAGTCCTGCTTCATTTATCTAAATATTAGAAGCCAACAGGAGGAAATATTTTCGAGAAAGTAATTTGTTTATAGTATTAACATTTTATGTAAAAGTTACTTTTTGCTGTAACATACTGATTTTTATTCGCAGACTGTAAAACACCTTCACCTAAAAGGCCTGCTTCTTTCTCTGATGAACTTGAGGAAAAATTTAATTATTTACTGAAGGGAGGTAAGATTTTTGGTTATTTTCTAGAATAACTTCTAAGATGATTATTGCATTTTGTATTTTTAGCACGAGGAGAATATCCTCAGGTTGTTAGAAGATAAATACAAAGATTTATCACTTCTGTAACCATCAATAGCTTACTGATGCAAATTCCAATAGTTAAAAATCAGCTAAAAATTAAAATGCCATTTAGAATGTTACTGGGAAACGTGCTCTACAAAACTGTGTTTCAGTATTTACAGTGATGCATTGCAATAACTATGTGATGAAGACAGGTTTTTGTTTTGTTTTGTTTTGTTTTTGGTCTAATAAATACATGTAATGTGTGTAACATTAATTGGCAAAACCAAAAAAGGCATTTATCTAAGTTGGATTTTCATTGATGAGATGTTATCCCCAATTACATATTTATTATCTATGTTCTCTATTCTTTATTATGGGGCTCTCTATATGAATATTTTATTTAGTAATTAAAAAAATTATTATCGCTTAGATATATTAACATGATCTACGACTATGACATTTAAACTTTTGATTTGTACTAAAAAATAAAACTAAAGAGAAGTTGAACAACTAACTTTATCCTTTGCCTAAAAGGTCTATGACACCTGAATAAAACACACTAAGTCTAATATCCATTGTAACCTGTAATACCAATGGGACTGAGGTAGGGGTAGGGTTAAAATTAGGAAACTGTTTTCTAAATGACTAAGTCTTCATTTCATGGTCAGAAATTGCTGGTATTACACCACAAGACTAGATCTAGAAAGAGTAATGATGTAGGTGAAATATATTTACCAAAACATCTTCAGTCATGCATCGTTTCTCAAAATATTTTTCCTGGCCTCTCATCATCAGTAGGACGCTATCACCAATACCTTTATTCAGTCACTTCAGAACTGTATCTGTTTCTCTTTTCTTAGTTTACAGTGAGGTAATTAAAAATTAATCCCATTCCTTGGAAGGTCAAAAGCCCCTAGGTAATCTCTTCTCCCCTGAATAAAGGGAATAATTCAGAGAACAATACTCTATGAGACTCAAAGCAGAGTGGTAGAATTAGGTTGGAAAGGATACAGGTTGTTTCTTCTAGGACAAACAGAAAGGAAGAGATTGGGTTTAGGAGTGTATTTTGAGATAGAAAGGAGGAAGACTAGGGAGCTCATACTCACATTGTCATCATGGTCATACCTGTAATAATGGAATGGATATATGAGGAAAATTGAAGTATGTGCACAAACTGGAAAAGAAGTGTTACATTTGTTAGGAATATCTGAACCCATAATACTCTATCGTGCCTTCACAAGAAAAAGAGCCTCGTCATGAAATATGAAAAATAAGGTCATGAAATATGAAAAATAATATGGACAGCCAAAATTATTTAGTACTATGTTAAGACAGTCATCTTGGATTTACATTCAAAGTCCATAAAAATGGAGTAATTTTTCTGAGACTTGTTAAAATCCATAGTGTAAGGAAAAAGTTGGGAAATGGCGGAAAGCGGGGCTAGTAAACCTGGACTAATTCTGCCCAGGTAGAGTGGGTGACTGCTTATGCAGCGTGATTTTAAAGGCATTGGGAAATGGTTGGCTCCATCCTGATGCTGAAATGTTTTTGATGCCTAGCCAGTTGTTATCATGCTGCCTCCAGTTAAATTTCTACCAGTAATGTCTCCAGCACATCCTGACTCTCTCTCCCTTCTCTGTGGTGTAGAAAATGCAAGTAGTTTGAAATTATTTTGAATATGTGAAATATGCCAGCCAGTCAGTGCACCAGGTGCTTTATATACCATTTAGCACCAAAACTTCCCTAACTTTAATGTGCATACAAATCACCTGGGTGTCCTGTTCAGTGATTCTGATTCTTTTGTGTGGTAGGCCCTAAGATTCTGATTCCCAACAAGCTCCTGGCAAATGTAGATGCTGCTAGCCTATGGACTGTATTTTGACTTGCAAGGATTTAGAAAACATTTGAGTTAGTATTATTTCTAAAAGATTACTAATAAATTTTATGGCTTTTTTAAACACTGATTTTTTTAATGTATTTAAGTTCAATTAGTTGACACTGATTTTTAAAATGAATAATTTCTGGTAGTGTGCTTGAATGTTTGCAATTGTGAAGTAGTACAAAGCAATAAATTAATCTGGTGTACAGTAATAATAAAAGGGATCACAACTTATTTATAAAAGTTAGGAATTCCAAGGAGACAAGCGTATCCTTATAGCCACAACTTGGTGACTGTTTAAGGACATATGCTTTGCAAAGGGCCTGCTGTTGACACAAATGGGTTTGGTGATTTCCTACCCATTGCAAAATTACCAGAAGTATCTGTCGTATTAGACCATGAAAGAGGAAAGCTATTCTTTGAAAAAGTAATCAAATAGACTAATCATGGCTTTGTTCTGAAATGATCATCTCATAATGAAGAAGCCCACTTAGCATAAATTGCTGAAATTATCTAATTTATAAACAAATCTAGTGTATCAGAAATGATCCAACAATTTTGTTTTATTTGGACAATCCCCTATTCTTTAAAAATTGAAAAAACTAGTAGTATGCTTTTTTCTCTTATTTTTATAATTAACTTTATACTTTTAATGTTGAACAAATTGTCATAAGCTGATTTATAGCTATTTTTGTGGTAAGTTGTTTTCTCCCTATTTACCTATAGTTAAACTTTGTATTTTATTTCATTAATGTTTACATAGGTAGACACACAGGTTCTGTTTGGTTCAGCATAGTAGAAATCATGCTGTTTATCTTTTGCCAGAATTATTATTAGGTTGATTACACCATTTTTAGTAAAATGTGCTATTATATTAAGATCATACTAATTCATTAAAGCTGGCTTAAAGCTTGATACATTTTTAGCTTTACAGATGTACTTCACTATTTTTTTTTTAAAGCGCTCTGAAAATTAGGTATATTTTTGTATTTCATTATCAAGAATAGTTGATCCTACCTGTCTGGTCGACTGATTGTTGTCCTTGAAATGTTTTGAACTTTTTTGAATATGATAGTATGATGTTAAATTAAAATTTCAAAATCAGAGCCCTCCATTAATACATAATAGATGAAATGCATTTGTGCACTATTGTTGATAATAATCTCTATTAGAAGCCAAATGAAATCACTAACAGTACAGCCTACTGTTTAGCTTCTAATAGAAAAATGACTTGGTTTTTAAAGCCACAACACCAAGTTAACTGTAGACTTTTGTTGTTGTTGTTAAGTCAAACTGCCTGACTGGAATGCCGATTTTATTTAGTTGCTATTTTATGTGGGAAAGTTACTTAACTTTGTTTATGCTGAGGTTTTCACATTTTAAAAATGGAGATAGGAAAAGTAAACTAATGTATTTAAAGCACTTAGCTCAGTGACTCAGTAAATGTTGCTAGATGATGATGATAAGTAAGTAAAACTTTTTAAGCTTAGAAACTACAAGTAATTTTTATTCCCTCATGCACTTTTATTGTCTTATATTTTAGGTAGTAATTTTTCACATGGAATTTCAAGAGTACTACCTCTTAAGACATGCAGTCGACCAATCAGAATTGGGTTGTCAAGAAAAGCTAAGCTCAAACAACTTCATCCCTATCTGAAGTAAATGTTATGAGAACTTAAAAGAAGACACTGGACTTTAATATTTCAAAACATTTCACAAGATCTATAAATCTTTTGTCTCTTACTTTGGTTAAATGCTTTCTCCTGGGTTGAGAGTTTTGAGCTTTATTTATTATGAAGTACGCAGAGGGTTTTGTATGTGTGTGTGTGTGTGTGTGTGTGTTTTGTGTGTGAATTATCTAATTGCCTTTAAATGTTACAAAATATTTCATTGATATTTTCATATTATATTACAATGTATACATTAAAAGCTTTTCATGATTCATTAAACACGTCAACTTATTATATTTCATGATATGTATGTGTATGAAGCTTTTATGGAGAAGAGTGATACCCTTTATAGGTTTCTCAAAAGGATCTGTGACTCATAAAAAGGTAACAAACCACTGTTCTAATCCACTTCCCTTATTTTTTCAAGTGAAAAATAGAGGTGCAAAGAGGATGGGTAAGTTTTTAAGAACACAAAATTAGTGTCAGGATTGGGATAGAGGCACTCTCTGAAGAATTCTTTCCTACTTTTCTCTGCATTCACTTTATAATTTTTATTTTGTTCCCCAGAGTCTATCTTTGGCCCCAGAGCAGAATTATGACCATGTAGTTAATACCTAATAATTTATTCACTCGTAAAACAGATACATTTTAATACTACCATTGTGTTAAGTACAGAGATAGAATACAGAAGAAGACATGTAAAAGAGACTGCCTTATGGAACTTATTTTCTCCGCTTGAGATTGGTAAAGAAATGTGGAATATACATAATTGAAATGTAGCCATCAGTAGAATAATATTTTTCAAAACACTATACAGAGAAGTAACAATAAAATGGACTAGGTAACAAAAAGTAAGGGAAGGAGGCATCAAGAAAACATTAAAAAACAGAAAGCATACAATACAGGAGGAAGACTAAATGTATCAATTCACAAAACATATGTGACTGGATTAAATTATCCTTTTACAAGCTAGGGTTCTGAAACACGCTAAAAATATCTTTAATTCAGCTGTATTCTTTAATTACCACCCCCCAATCTTGTACTTTCCAACTTCAATATCTTGCTCTGATTTCTTTCTCCCCTGCAGAACTCACCACCTTCTCAAACACTATAAACACCTTGCTAGAATGAATGCAAGTTCCTTGAAGGCAAGATTCTTTCCTCTCCACTAATATAGCCCAAGTGCCTAGAATAGTACCTGCCCTTTGTAAGTAACCATAAAATATTGAATGAATGAATGAATTTCTACACCTGCTCATAATTCCTATGTCTTTTTGAATTCTTTTTTTTTTTTTTTAAGATTGCATTTATTTGAGAGCAAGCACAAACATGGGGAGGGGCAGAGGGACAAGCAGACTCCCTGCTGAGTGGGAAGGAGGCTAAAGCGGGGCTCAATCCCAGGACCCTGAGATCATGACCTGATCCATCCAGGTGCCCCTTTTTGAATTCTTAATACCTTATGACCTTGGGCAAGTCCTCATTTCTAAAAACAGGTTAATAATAGCTCATGGGATCATTGTGAAGTTTAAATGAGCTAATATATGTTATGTATTTATAATAGCTCTGATACATAGTAACTTCTCAATAATGAATAGCAATGTGCTGATACATAGTAACTACTCAATAATTAATAATTATTTAGAATGGTTGACTTTTTCTTGAATATTTTTTTTGGATCGTGTATTAGATTATTTCCAGGAATATGCCTATTCCTTTGAGTCTTTTGAAGATGTTCCTTTTACTTTTTTTCTACAAGGGTCCTCATCTATCTCTTTTTTCTTTTTTTTTTTTTATTTTTTTTTTATTCTTATGTTAATCCCCATACATTACATCATTAGTTTTAGATGAAGTGTTCCATGATTCATTGTTTGTGCATAACACCCAGTGCTCCATGCAGAACGTGCCCTCCTCAGTACCCACCACCAGGCTAACCCATCCTCCCACCCCCCTCCCCTCTAGAACCCTGTTTGTTTTTCAGAGTCCATCGTCTCTCATGGTTCGTCTACCCCTCCGATTTCCCCCGCTTCATTCTTCCCCTCCCGCTACCTTCTTCTTCTTCTTTTTTTTTTTTTCTTAACATATATTGCGTTATTTGTTTCAGAGGTACAGATCTGAGATTCAACAGTCTTGCAAAATTCACAGCGCTTACCAGAGCACATACCCTCCCCAGTGTCTATCACCCAGTCACCCCATCCTTCCCACCCCACCCCCCACTCCAGCAACCCTCAGTTTGTTTCCTGAGATTAAGAATTCCTCATATCAGTGAGATCATATGATACTTGTCTTTCTCTGATTGACTTATTTCACTCAACATAATACCCTCCAGTTCCATCCACGTCGTTGCAAATGGCAAGATCTCGTTCCTTTTGATGGCTGCATAATATTCCATTGTATATATATACCAGATCTTCTTTATCCATTCATCTGTTGATGGACATCTTGGCTCTTTCCACAGTTTGGCTATTGTGGACATTGCTGCTATAAACATCGGGGTGCACGTACCCCTTCGGATCCCTACTTTTGTATCTTTGGGGTAAATACCCAGTAGTGCAATTGCTGGATCATATGGTAGCTCTATTTTCAACTTTTTGAGGAACCTCCATACAGTTTTCCAGAGTGGCTGCACCAGCTTGCATTCCCACCAACAGTGTAGGAGGGTTCCCCTTTCTCCGCATCCCCGCCAACATCTGTCATTTCCTGACTTGTTAATTTTAGCCATTCTGACAGGTGTGAGGTGGTATCTCATTGAGGTTTTGATTTGGATTTCCCTGATGCCGAGCGATACTGAGCACTTTTTCATGTGTCTGTTGGCCATTTGGATGTCTTCTTTGGAAAAATGTCTTTTCATGTCTTCTGCCCATTTCTTGATTGGATTCTTTGTTCTTTGGGTGTTGAGTTTGATGAGTTCTTTATAGATTTTGGATACTAGCCCTTTATCTGATATGTCATTTGCAAATATCTTCTCCCATTCTGTTGGTTGTCTTTTGGTTTTGTTGACTGTTTCCTTTGCTTTGCAAAAGCTTTTTATCTTGATGAAGTCCCAATAGTTCATTTTTGCCCTTGC
>NC_058412.1:13071071-13133688 GCF_002201575.2 Neomonachus schauinslandi | reverse complement strand
TTGCCAATTTGGATGCCTTTGATTTCTTTTTGTTGTCTGATTGCTGTGGCTAGGACTTCCAATACTATGTTGAATAGCAGTGGTGATAGTGGACATCCCTGCCGCGTTCCTGACCTTAGGGGGAAAGCTCTCAGTTTTTCCCCATTGAGAATGATATTCGCTGTAGGTTTTTCATAGATGGCTTTTATGATATTGAGGTATGTACCCTCTATGCCTATACTCTGAAGAGTTTTGATCAAGAAAGGATGCTGTACTTTGTCAAATGCTTTTTCTGCATCTATTGAGAGGATCATATGATTCTTGTTCTTTCTTTTGTTAATGTATTGTATCACATTGATTGATTTGCGGATGTTGAACCAACCTTGCAGCCCAGGGATAAATCCCACTTGGTCATGGTGAATAATCCTTTTAATGTACTGTTGGATCCTATTGGCTAGTATTTTGGTGAGAATTTTTGCATCCATGTTCATCAGGGATATTGGTCTGTAATTCTCCTTTTTGATGGGGTCTTTGTCTGGTTTTGGGATCAAGGTGATGCTGGCCTCATAAAATGAGTTGGGAAGTTTTCCTTCCATTTCTATTTTTTGGAACAGTTTCAGAAGAATAGGTATTAATTCTTCTTGAAATGTTTGGTAGAATTCCCCTGGGAAGCCATCTGGCCCTGGGCTTTTGTTTTTTGGGAGATTTTTGATGACTGCTTCAATTTCCTTAGTGGTTATAGGTCTGTTCAGGTTTTCTATTTCATCCTGGTTCAGTTTTGGTAGTTGGTACATCTCTAGAAATGCATCCATTTCTTCCAGGTTATTTAATTTGCTGGCATAGAGTTGCTCATAATATGTTCTTATAATTGTTTGTATTTCTTTGGTGTTGGTTGTGATCTCTCCTCTTTCATTCATGATTTTGTTGATGTGGGTCATTTCTCTTCTCTTTTTGATAAGTCTGGCCAGGGGTTTATCAATCTTGTTAATTCTTTCAAAGAACCAGCTCCTAGTTTCATTGATCTGTTCTACTGTTCTTTTAGTTTCTATTTCATTGATTTCTGCTCTGATCTTGATTATTTCTCTTCTCCTGCTGGGTTTAGGCTTTATTTGCTGTTCTTTCTCCAGCTCCTTTAGGTGTAGGGTTAGGTTGTGTACTTGAGACCTTTCTTGCTTCTTGAGAAAGGCTTGTATTGCTATATACTTTCCTCTTAGGACTGCCTTTGCTGCATCCCAAAGATTTTGAATAGTTGTGTTTTCATTTTCATTGGTTTCCATGTATTTTTTTAATTCTTCTTTAATTTCCTGGTTGACCCATTCGTTCTTTAGTAGGATGCTCTTTAGCCTCCATGTATTTGAGTTCTTTCTGACTTTTGTCTTGTGATTGAGCTCTAGTTTCAAAGCATTGTGGTCTGAAAATAGGCAGGGAATGATTCCAATCTTTTGGTACCGGTTGAGACCTGATTTATGACCTAGGATGTGATCTATTCTGGAGAATGTTCCATGGGCACTAGAGAAGAATGTGTATTCCGTTGCTTTGGGGTGGAATGTTCTGAATATGTCTGTAAAGTCCATTTGGTCCAGTGTGTCATTTAAAGTCTTTATTTCCTTGTTGATCTTTTGCTTAGATGATCTGTCCATTTCAGTGAGGGGGGTGTTAAAGTCCCCCACTATTATTGTATTGTTGTCGATGTGTTTCTTTGCTTTTGTTATTAATTGGCTTATATAATTGGCTGCTCCCATGTTAGGGGCATAGATATTTACAATTGTTAGATCTTCTTGTTGGATAGATCCTTTAAGTATGATATAGTGTCCTTTCTCATCTCTTATTACAGTCTTTGGTTTAAAATCTAATTTGTCTGATATAAGGATTGCCACTCCAGCTTTCTTTTGGTGTCCATTAGCATGGTAAATGGTTTTCCACCCCCTCACTTTCAATCTGGGGCTGTCTTTGGGTCGAAAATGAGTCTCTTGCAGACAGCATATCGATGGGTCTTGTTTTTTAATCCAGTCTGATAGCCTGTGTCTTTTGATTGGGGCATTGAGCCCATTTACATTCAGGGTAACTATTGAAAGATAGGAATTTAGTGCCATTGTATTGCCTGTAAGGTGACTGTTACCGTATATTGTCTGTGTTCCTTTCTGGTCTATGTTGCTTTTGGGGTCTCTCTTTGCTTAGAGGACTCCTTTCAAGATTTCCTGTAGGGCTGGTTTTGTGTTTGCAAATTCCTTTAGTTTTTGTTTGTCCTGGAAGCTTTTTATCTCTCCTTCAATTTTCAATGACAGCCTAGCTGGATAGAGTATTCTTGGCTGCATATTTTTCTCGTTTAGTGCTCTGAATATATCCTGCCAGTCCTTTCTGGCCTGCCAGGTCTCTGTGGATAGGTCTGTTGCCAATCTAATGTTTCTACCCTTGTAGGTTACATATCTCTTCTCCCGAGCTGCTTTCAGGATTTTCTCTTTGTCTATGAGACTCGTAAGTTTTACTATTAGATGTCGGGGTGTTGACCTATTTTTATTGATTTTGAGAGGGGTTCTCTGTGCTTCCTGGATTTTCATGCCTGTTTCCTTCCCCAAATTAGGGAAGTTCTCTGCTATAATTTGCTCCATTATACCTTCTGCCCCTCTCTCTCTTTCTTCTTCTTCTGGGATCCCAATTATTCTAATGTTGTTTCGTCTTATGGTATCGCTTATCTCTCGAATTCTGCCCTCGTGATCCAGTAGTTGTTTATCTCTTTTTCTCAGCTTCTTTATTTTCCATCATTTCATCTTCTATGTTACTGATTCTCTCTTCTGCCTCATTTATTCTAGCAGTTAGCGCCCCCATTTTTGATTGCACCTCATTAATAGCCTTTTTGATTTCTACTTGGTTGGATTTTAGTTCTTTTACTTCTCCAAAAAGGGTTTCTCTAATAACTTCCATATTTTTTTCAAGCCCAGCTAGTATCTTTAAAGTGATGATTCTGAACTCTAGATCTGACATTGTACTAATGTCCGTATTGAGTAGGTCCCTGGCAGTCGGTACTACCTCTTGTTCTTTTTGTTGAGGTGATTTTTTCCGTCTTGTCATTTTGTGCAGAGGAGAATAGATTAATGAGAGAACAAAATGCTAGCAGAGTAACAACGTCCCCAGAAAATATACTCTAAACAAATCAGAAAAAACCTTCCAGAAAGTGGTCGCTTTTCTGATGAGAGAGTTGTTGCTCTTTTTTTCTTCGATCTCCTGTTGAGTTTGTAGGTGTTAAGAATGGTTTGATCCCTATCCAGCTGAATTCCTGAGAGGAGACGAAATCCAGGTCTCCTACTCCTCCGCCATCTTGCTCCTCCTCCTCTTTTTTCTTTTTATTATTATTATAAGCCCGATTTAGACTTTTTTCTTTATACAAGGCAAATCTCATCACAATCAAGATTTGCCTGGACAAACCATGGTCCTTTTCCCTATTCCCTGTTTCTGTTTGTGAGTATTGAATTCTGTTCTCCTATTTCTCAAGGGCAAACGTATGTGCTTCCAGCCTTATTCCTAATATTTAGGAGCCTTTTACAGATATTTCCATCCTTTCTTTAATAAATGATGTAGAAACTGTTAACAACAGAATGATTTTTTGGAGAATTGCAATTCAAGATATGCATGCTATGGCAAAATTATAGGCAAGTTGGGAGAACAAAGGCAAGAAACACTTATAGAGGAAAGAGAGGGGTTGGGAGGGGCTATTATAAACAAAAAGTACATTGGAATTACGGGGAGTTCAAAGTGTAGTGGCTTTTCATTGGCAAGTTGTGGCTGTCTCTTCTTGGCTGGGCTGTTGCCAGGCAAGGAGAAAATCTTTCTTCCTCCTACAGGGGTAGTAAAGTACAGACTTCTCTCAATTGGGAATGCAAGATATGTTCTTCCTGTTGAGGTCTAAAATTGACAACCAGGGACAGGGCATAAAAGATCTTTCCCTTCTGGCCTCCTGACTCCATTTTTTTTTTTTTTTTTTAAGATTTCTTTATTTTACAGAGAGTGGGGCGGAGGGGAGAGGACACATGGGGGGAAGGGCAAAAGGAGAGACTCTCAAGCAGACTCCCTGCTGCGGGGCTGGACCTGTAACCCATGAAATCATGACCTGAGCAGGAACCCAGTCGCTCTCTTAACCAAGGCACCCCACTGACTCTTTTTTTTTTTTAAGATTTTATTTATTTATTAGAGAGCGAGAGAGAGAGAAACAGCATGAGAGTGGAGAGGGTCAGAGGCAGACTCCCTGCTAAGCTGGGAGCCCAATGCGGGACTTGATTCCAGGACTCCGGGATCATGACCTGAGCCAAAGGCAGTTGTTCAACCAACTGAGCCACCCAGGTGCCCCCCACTGACTCTATTTTAAATGAGATTTCCTTTATTTAGTTTCACAAAGCTTACAACAACGGCTGGTTCTTTCATACTCTGAACTATGTGTAAGTTTAAACTCCTAACCCCTATGTAAAAAATTGGGGGAAGACTACGTCTCTTCAAATGCAAAAATCTCTCCTGCTAGTGTTATTACTTAAGCCCCCTTCCCCCAGTACTTCCTATCTAAACACACATATATGCACACACAAACAGATATTACCTTACCCTTCCCACCAATTCTGTGAGTTCTTGTCTTTGGAATTAGGAAGTTGGAGGAGAGGAGGGAGGTAACATTTTAGCTCTTACATTTTTGTGTTTTTATAGCCAGGTTTGGAGAGGCTGCACTGGGGGCTATGGTAGAAGACATTTTAAATGGAAATCCATTCTTCTTCTACCTTGTTCTCTTCATCTTTGTTCCTAAAATGTAAAAGTTGAATGCTTTCAGATCAGAAGAAAAATATTCAAAGGATGAAAACCCACTTAAAAAATACTTGCTTTTATTTAACCTTAGAATAAATCTCTGTGCTACCTCAGTTTAAAGTGACAAGCTTATGGAGGCATAACAGTGAGCATGAGAAGAGAAGCAGAGCATTATATTAAATCAACTTGAAAAAGTTATGTTGATAGCACCTGAAGTATAAAAAAAAACACCCTGAGTTAATATCCAGTTAACCTTATTTAGTTAAACAAAATGTAAAACAAAATATGTAGTGAAGTTGATCTTTAGTTCCATCTAAATTGCCACATAAAAATATTTGTAGTCTGCCATCATTTGGGGAAATTTTTTAAATAACAGACATCACACACTTACATAGGCATATAATAGTTTGTGACAGTGTATGCTACTAAAAAAAGTACACACAAGTACCCCAAACATATTTGGGTTGAGAGGACTAGGATACAAACATGTCATAAGGGTTCCAAATCATATTTTCTTCACTTGGTTGTAAAATATGCCATTGTTTGAGACTATCCTTGCCAGATATTCCTATTTCATGTGTTTTGTTGTTGTTGTTGTTGTTGTTTGTTTGTTTTTTAAAGCACAGGCACATGCTATAACAGCAAATTCAGAAGAAATAGTCACTAAACTATCCCACCTATCCAGGCTATGAGCAAAAAAATAAACTCATGATCTGAAGTCTCTATGATTATAGTGTTTCTGTAATTTTATAAATTTTTGGAGTACATGTGATTTTTTTTAAATGGAACTATTCAGATGGGGTTCCAGGATGACTCAGTCAGAGTGACTGACTCTGGGGTTTCCACTCAGGTCATGATCTCAGTCAGGGTCATGGGATTGAGCCCCAGGTTGGGCTCTGTGCTTAGCACAGAGTCTGCCTGAAATTCTCTCCCTCTGCCCCTCCCCCTGCTCATGCTCTCTCTCATAAATAAATAAATAAATAAATAAATAAATAAATAAATAAAAAAAATCAGTCTTTTTAAAAAAAAGGGAAGTATTGGGACTTCTTCCCTGAACTTGATTTATAACTGTCTATTCAGCATCACTACTGTGATGTCTAATAAGTGTCTCAAACTTAACATGCCCCAAACTGAGCTTCTGATATTTTCCCCCAAACTCTTCATCCAGGGCTTTTCATTTCAGTGAATGGTCACTCCATTCATTCAGTTACTTGGCTTAGAAATCTTGGAGTAATCCTTGGCACTTCTTTTTTTCTCATAACCTGTAGCTGACACATGAACAAATCCTGTTGGCATTAGCTTCTCTTGCCAGGATGATTGCAGTAGAGTCCTAATTGGTCTCCCTGCTTTAGTACTTGCTGCCCTTCAGTCTATTCTGAACACATTAGCCAGAATGATTCTTTAAAATATGCCATAACACATCACAGCTCTGCTCAAAACCTTCTAAAGGCTTTCCATCTTACTCAGAGAAAAAAAAATTCTTACTTTTATGTGTAATGATCTGACAATGATCTCTAAAGCCCTCTCTACTTATTTCCCTTTGTTCATTCTACTGAAAGCACACTGACTTTGCTGTTTCTTGGATACATTTGGAATATCCCTGCCTCAGGGACTTTTTTACTTGCTTTACCTGAAATGTTTGTCTGTAAGGTATCTGTATAGATTGCTCTGTACTCTCTTCCTTGAGCTTTACTTAAATGTCACCTTGTTAGTGTGACTTTTTCTTCCTGCTAGCGTTCATATGCCCCTTCCCTGCTTTTATCTTTTCCTCCTTAATACTTTGCTGTCAACATACTGTGTCTTTTACTTACTTATTTTATTTATTGTCTGCTTTTCCCACTAGATTTTAAACTCTCTGAGGGCAAAAGCACTTCCTATTTTGTGTATTACCTTATCCCCAGTGCCTCCGTGCTTGACATAATAAACGTAGTTGAAAACAAGTGTGAAAAATGCCAACAAGAGTAAGTATGTCTTAAATGCATCGCTCTGATTAAACTTTTCTTGAGGCATATAGCCATTTGTCCTCTTGGAATTTAAAGGTCTCTGTTATTCTTTGTTGCAATGTCTCCTAGATCCAAATATGTGAAAACAAAGCTTGGATCTAGAACAGTAACTATGTATCTTTCTTCAGAAATTTAGACATTAACTTGTCAGAATTCTAAATGTTTTTCTCTTTTTATTTTATTGAAGAGAAAAATCAGTTAAATAAAGTAAAACATGGATGTATAATCTTGAAAACTAAGTTATAAAAATACTTCTCAAAATTCAATATCTTATCTCTGATCCCGTTTAAGACCTTTCTAAATAAAGTCAGTATGATAAATCAAAATTTCATATTTACTTACTTTTGTGTTAGTAGAAAAGAACTATTATTTTTATTTATTTTTGCCTTTTTACTTTTATATTTGCCCTTTAAACAATCTTTTAAACTTTATTTTTAAAAACATTATTTATTTTTGAAAAGTTAATATCTAGACATGGTACAAAATGCAAAGGATAAAAAAAAAGAAACAGTGAATATAAGTACCCCCACTCCTTTTTGCCACTTAGCTATCCAATTTCCCTCAATGGAGGAAACAATGGTTAACAATTCCTTTCCCCTATACGTTTCCATGAAAGAATAATATGTTATTATCAATAAGCATATGAAGTATTTTTAGTTGTTGTTAGTTTTATACCCATACTTCTTACAGAATACTTAATACATTCAGTAATTTATAATTTCAACATGTTAAAAATTTAAGATTTAGGGGCACCAGGGTGGCTCAATCGGTTAAGCCTCTGCCTTTGGCTCAGGCCATGGTCTCAGGGTCCTGGGATTCAGCGCCAAGTTGGGCTCCCTGCTCAGAGGGGAGTCTACTTTTCCCTCTCCCTTTGGCCCTGCCCCCTGCTTGTGTTTTTGTTTCTCTCTCTGTCGCAAATAAATAAAATCTTTTTAAAAAATTAAGATTAAAAGGAGAAAAACATTTTAATCCTAAAGAAATGGAAACTTGAAAAGTCAAATGCATTTAATGAATTTGACATTTTGACTAAATTTATGGTAATTTTAAAGCAATTTTAGAAATTCTGACTTTTAACTTTAAAAATATTCTTTTTTTTTAAAGATTTTATTTATTTGACAGAGAGAGACAGCGAGAGCAGGAACACAAGCAGGGGGAGTGGGAGAGGGAGAAGCAGGTTTCTCCCTGCTGAGGGAGATGAGCCCCATGCGAGGCTCGATCCCAGGACCCTAGAATCATGACCAGAGCCGAAGGCAGACGCTTAAGGACTGAGCCACCCGGGCGCCCTTTAAAAATGTTCTTAATACTACTTTAACATAACATTTAGATTTATATTTCAGTAAATATAGTTTCATAACATGCTTAATCACATAATCCATATGTCTCCTTGAAAAATCTTTGTGATTGATTCTGCTGCCTGGCTAATTGCCATTCCAATTTCTCCTTTATTTCACTGCCCTACATCCAGTAGCTTAATTTCTACTCATTTCTTTTAAAGCTTCCAGTTGTATGTTTATACACTTCCCTTTCTTCTCTCTTCAGAGACTTTATCTTTCTTTGCTGTGCCCTGCTTCCTTTGACCAGAAAGAACACTCTTTTTCTTTTCTTTTTTTTTTTTAAAGATTTTATCCATTTATTTGAGAGAGAGAGAGAGCGAGAGAGCATGAATGGGGGACAGGCAGAGGGACAAGCAGACTCCCTGCTGAGAGGGGAGCCTGATGCGGGGCTTGATCCCAGGACCCCAAGGTAATGACATGAGTCTAAGTCAGATGCTGAGCCACCCAGGCGCCCCCAGAAAGGACACTCTTAAGAGTCACTGAGGATTTTGACAATTTTTCAGTTTGCATTTTTTTTTTAAGTTTTTTTGGATTGCTAGCAGCCTTCTATCCTTGAAACCTTTGCTTTGTGTTGATACACCACCCCTTATTTCTCTGACCATACTAGTTCTCTTACTTTCTGATTCTGAGATAGAAGCAAACTCCAAAGTTTAGTCCATGGTCTTTTGCTCTTTCCTTCTGTTTTATATTCCTTAGAAACCTTTTCAATTTTCATGGGATCATCTACTATATCAAATCTATGGTTTTGGTACCAAATTATGTCTTTCTTAAATTCAAATTTCAATTGTATAATAATAATTTAAAAAACCTAATATTTATTAAATGCATAGTGTAAGTCAGGACATACTCCTTTTTTTTTTTTTTAAGATTTATTTATTTGAGCACATGCGTGAGTGTGCACAAAAGAGAGAGAGAGGCACATGTGGGTAGGGGCAGAGGGAGAAATCTTAAGCAGACTCCACTCTGAGTGTGGAGCCCTACTCAGGGCGTGATCTCATGACCCTGAGATCATGACCTGAGCCCATGACCTGAGGTGAAACCAAGAGTGTCACTTAACCAACTGCACCATCCAGGTGCCTCAAATCAGGAGATAGTCGAAGCTCTTTATCTATTTTAAATCATTTAATCCTTAAATAACCTCATAGTAAGATACCATTTCATCATTCTTTTACACTTGAATTTAAATAACTTATCTATGGTCATAAAGTATTAACTGACAGAATCAGATTTCAAACCCAGGCAGTCTGCCTCAAGGCCAGAGGTCTTAACTGTTACAGTATACTGCTTTAATTTCCATATTGCTCTGGGTCAATAACTTCAACTCACTATATCTAAAGTCTTATCAGTCTTCATTCACTCTCCTACCTGACATTTATTCCCTGTTATCAAATCCCTTTTTTTTTTTGAGAGAGAGAGAGAGAGTGCCAGTGAGTGTGCATGTGAGTGGGGTGTGTGGGGGGGGTGGAGGGATAGAGGGCACGGGAGAGGGAGAGAAAGAATCTTAAGCAGACTCCCTGCTGGCGCAGAGCCCCATGGGTGCCTTGATCCCATGACCCTGAGATCATGACCTGAGCTGAAATCAAGAGTCAGACACTTAACTGACTGAGCCACTCAGCCTGCCCCACCCCCCATTATCAAATCCTGTTGCTTCCTTCTCCTGAGGAGTTTTCTGACCTATTCATCCTTTTCCGTTCTTTTGAGTCTCCATAATGTTATCCTTTCAGATGACCACCCCACAACTTCCCTGTAACTTAACTATTCTTTAATGCTTCATATTCTACCAACTAATATTTTTCTATTTTTTCATAGTCTTTCCTCTCCTAAGGTGCTCTCCTCTTATATCTATTTAAATCTTATCTATCCTTAAACTACAGCCTCTATAATGCTTCCATCAACTACTTGAACATTTTGTGTCTTATGAATAACAATAGTGCATTCTTTTAAAATTCACTTATAAAACATTTATTATACTTGTCTATATTATTTATCCCTTCACTTTCCTAAGCTTGTACATAGGCATCATCTTAGAAACTTCTTTATAGTCAGTCTCTAAAGCATTTGATCAGTGTCTTGTATTAAAAATGACTTATTGCTTATATATCAAATATTAATACAGCATTTATTTTATGATTTCTTTGGTTTTATGTTTTTATTGATAAATCTACTAAGTTTATAGCTTTTTTGTTTGTTTGTTTGCAGAAGAAAATATAACTAAATCCAATGGGGCTTTTTGGCATATTTTTGTTTTTGGCTGTTTCTTATTTATCCTCTTCCTCAGTATTGAGACCAGCTTCAAAGCAGAACCCAAATTTTCCACACAATGCTTTTATAAATGCCTTTTAATATGACTAACATCTACTTAAATTGATTTACACACTTATTTTTTTTCTTGATAATACTGATTTTCAACAAAACTTTACACAATTATTTATGTATACTTTCAGCTATAGGCAAAAATATATGTTGTACAAATTTATTTTTTCCTTGTCTTTTAAAGTTTGCTTCACAAAATAATACCTCACAAATCTACTGCTATTCTAAATGCTACACTTGGAAGGATTGTCCTCATCATTATTGTCATCATAATTATTAGCCATCAAAGGTCTTTATGAGTAGGACGACTTGGGATATGTGGACTTAGTGTCAATAATCAAAATTTGGAGGCTGCTTATTTGCAATGGGGCAAACAAATAATTCTTTTATAGCCTGCTGGGTGGGTCAGAGTCTTAGAGCTGGAACTTCGTTTTCTAATCACTTTAGTAGCATGTTGCTCAAATATTTTATATATTTTCTCAAAATTTCTCTGCACATCTCAAATCTCCTTTTTTTGATATAACAAACTACAAACTGATTGACAGAAAGTTTTAATTTGCATGTGGCAGAATAATATATAAATTAACTCAGTGTGTAATTTTGAGGTATATACTGATTTATTTCTCTAAAAACTAATTCACATGTCTTTTCAACCTCTTACTTCACAATAAAAATTTTTCTGACAGAAAAGAAATTTCTTTTCTTTTCTTTTTTGTTTTTAGATTCAAACAGTTTATTACTGCAGACACAGCAAAAGCCAGATCCCTGCTGGCAGAATAGAAATTTCTTGAAGTATAGGTATTTTGATTAGAATGCCACAGAGTTGGATTTGGAGCTAGGCATATTTTTGAAGGTGCTCTATACAAAGAAAGAGAAGTTTGGAGGTGGATACAAAGAAATAAAATGTAACAGCACCAACAATTCATCACTATACAATGTTATTAGTTGTATAGAGCTGAAAATATGTTTATCTGAAGAGATTTTAATGTTCTCATGCTATATTAAAACTCTTGTTAAGAAATGAGAAAGCATATGGGGCACCTGGGTGGCTCAGTCAGTGAAGTGTCTGCCTTCGGCTCAGGTCATGATCCCAGGGTCCTAGGATCGAGCCCCACGTCGGGCTCCCTGCTCAGCGGGAAGCCTGCTTCTCCCTCTCCCACTCCCCCTGCTTGTGTTCCTGCTCTCGCTCTCTCTCTCTGTCAAATAAATAAATAAAATCTTTAAAAAAAAAAATGGGAAAGCATAGTTTCATAAACCATTAACATTTTTACAATACTAACTTTAAGAACTTAATTCTTAGAGTAGTTTTGCATTTACAGAAAAATGGAATAGAATGTACGGAGTTCCTCCATCTCCCCAATTTTCTCGATTATTAACATTTTGCATTGGTGTGGTACATATGTTACAATTGTTGAACCAGTATTGATACATTATCATTTTGATTTATTTTTAAAGAATTTTTTATTTATTTGAGAGAGAGAGAGAGAGAAAGCATGAGCAGGGGGAGCAGCAGAGGGAGAAGCAGACTCTCCACGGAGCAGGGAGCCCAATATGGGGCTCGATCCCAGGACCCTGAGATCATGACCTGACCTGAAGACGGACACTTAACCAACTGAGCCACCCAGGCACCCCTTGATACATTATTACTACCTAAAGTTCAGTTTACACTGGAGTTCACTCTTTGTGTTGTACAGTTTTGAGTTTTGTCAGATGCATGATGCCACGTATCCACCTTTACAGTATAATACAGAATCTTTTCACTGCCCTAAAAATTCTCTCTGCTCCACCTATTTGTCTCTCTTCACCCCTGCCCCCTCCAAATTCGGAGAATCACTCATATTTTTACTATATTTAGTTTTGCCTTCTCCAAAATATCATATAGTTGGAATCATATATTATGTATTTGCAGACTGGTTTCTTTCACATTGCAATATGCATTTAAGATTCCTATAATCTTAACTTTTCTAGCAAAAAGTATTTTTCTAGTAAAAGACTTAAGTCCCAAATGTCTTAGGCCTTCCCTCTACCATTACATTTTCTTTTAGGGAAAAAGCAGTAATTATAGTTCACATAAAATTGTGGCTCTGTCCACCTTTCAACTACTGAAAGTTTTTCTCGTAGATTTTCCTTACGGGGAGTCTTCAAAGGAACTACACTGTCAACATTAACAAAAGCTTCTCTTTGAACAGAGACATTTCAAAGCATTTTAAGCCATGATAAAATGGTTCCAAAGGAAGTTTTATCTTTTATTTTGTTAGCAAGAGCTGCACTTAGGAGCCAAAATGCACCAGAGACTAAATGGTCAGCATTAAGATGGTGCTGTAAAAGTCTATGCTAAGCTTGGAAAATTTCTAGAAGTGGACATCAAAAACACTAACCAATATAAGGGAATATTTTAATGTGTTACCTTGTAATTTCTTGTATAATGAATGCCCTGTGATGTGCTGCATGGACATCAGAACACTATTAGTAATTCCCATTCTGTGACTACTTGAATGTTAATAATCATCAAGTATGTATTTAGACTGAGTAATTGTCTAGCACTTTGCCAAGTACTATGTGGGATATGCACATATGTATCATGGTTCCTGATTTAGAGAGTATACAAATTTAGTTGACAAAATCTAAGAGGCAAAACCCACTAAAGAACTAAAAGAATAGTTAGGAGATTTGAGATTTTGTTCTGACTCTCTGCATGATCTTGAATATGTCATGTAGCCTCATTTGGCTTTCAGATGTTTCCTGCTTTGGCATATTGTAATCACTAAAATAACTTCTGATATTCTGTTGTTCTGCAAATGAAATACCCTGTGGGTTGCTCATTAGAAATAAAAGGAGAACTATAAAGAAAGAAAGGCATTAAATGTAAAAAACAAAGAATGTGAAATATTTTTAGATATTTTAGCAATTTTTATTTGCTATTAAAAGATGATGAAAAAGAAAAAGAATAAAGATTAGAGTAGTTATCATTTTTAAGGATTTTATTTATTTATTTGAGAGAGACAGAGAGAGAGCATGAGCGGGAGGAGGGGCAGATGGAGAGGGAGAAACAGACTCCCTGCTGAGCACAGAGTCCAAGGGGGGACTCCATCCCAGGACCCTGAGATCGTGACCTGAGCCCAAGTCAGATGCTTAACTGACTGAGCCACCCAGGTGCCCCATTATCTTTCATACATCTCAAATATGAAGAATATAATCTGTTTCCTAATGCATCATTTCTTCATTTATTTATGCCCTCAATTTACACTTATTGAGAGCATATCATGAGTCTGGAACTGAACAAATGACCTCATTTCTATGAATTCTCTTGGTTATAAAGCTCAGAGCATATCACTCATCATTTTTTCTATACAGCAGGCATTTTTTTTTTTTTAAGAGAATCTACCCACAGAATGTCTTGGGCCTAATTTATAAGGAACTGTCCCTTAAAATAATTCTTATTCTATATCAATAATAAAAGATGAACCATAAAAAATGGCTGCTTGGATTTTCTGAAGACTGTGATGAAGACAATCCTATGGATGTGACATATTTTCCATAAATAGATTTAAAAAGAGTTTCAATAGCTCTAATGTTTGTGATTATGAGGACTTGGGGAGTGGGGTAGGGGTTATTTCATTGCTTTTCATGGGACTAATGTTAGAGATACTATACATGGAATGTCTACCACAGCTCCTGTTACATAGCAAGCATGTAATTACTAGTAACTATTATTAATATTTCAAAAGAGACTTTCTCATCCCTTAAAGCTATAAGTAAAAAGATTACCAATAGGTTCTCATGCCTTAATAGATCTCACCTATGAGGCATGGGCTGAGGAATACTTATCTTTATGCATTGAAGTCTATCATATGTTTTGAATATTTATTTTTCAGGATACTTTCTTTGTAAGGAACAAGTTAAACTCTATACATGTTTGGGTCAATTTATTTTGACGTGTGTAATATATTGTGCCAGGTCCCATGGAAGTCCTTTTAATATAAACAAATTATTAAAAAGGAGGATATAATGCTTTTTGTTGCAGTAAAATATACATAATACAAATTTACCATTTTAATGATTTTTAGGTATACAGCTCAGTGGCATTAAGTACATTCACATTGTTGTATGTAGTACTTTTGAACTTCACTTTATTTAAAAAATATATTTGTTCAGTTTTCCTTTTTTTATCATAAGAGTGACATCATAAATTCATAACAACAGAAGGGAGAAAACTCTTACATTTGCAATTCTTTCTAGTTTTGATTCAAACTGATTTTATGTTAGCTGTGGCTAACACATTCTTACGTGTCTTTGAAAACTGCTTGGGTGTTTGTTAGAACTTGGATGTAAAGTTCCTTTGCTTAACAGCTTTTTCTTACAAAGATAATACAACAGGAGAAAAATTTTAAATTGGGATAGAATTATGAAAGTAGCTGAGATTATACTTGAAATGCAATAAATTTACAAAATGCTTTGTAATCTTTAGCCATGGAAAAATAGTGCATATTGGTAAATTTGACAGTATGAAATATTGTTAGATTAAAATAGATAAAATACATTATTCAATTGAATAAACATTCTTTGAAGATTTGATGTACAAAGCACTTGGTAAGTATTGTGGGAGTTACAAGATATGGAGTTTTAATCTAATTGAAGGGAAAACATATTGGCAGATAATACAGAACAGAACAATCTGAGTGCTCTGGGGGTACAGAAATGTGAAAGATTGATTCTGGCTGGGGAGGGGAAATTTATGTGAAACACGTAGAACTTAAACCAAATCTTAAGATTTTTTAAAAAGATTTTATTTATTTATTTGAGAGAGAGAGAGCACAAGAGAGACAGCAGAGGGAGAGGGAGAAAAGCAGGTTCCCTGCTGAGCGGGGAGCCAGATGAGGAGCTCAATCCCAGGACCCTGAGATCATGACCTGATCCTAAGGCAGAAGATTAACTACCTAAGCCACCCAAGTGCCCCATGATTTTTAGTAATTATAGATTAGGATAGGGGAGGGGAAGATTCTATTCAGAAGAGTATGAAGATGAGCAATTTTGTTTAGTTGGGGATTTATAAACTTGTTAATTACATATTTTATTATTAATATTTTATAAAATTATGAAGGATTATAGATTATAAAGAAAATATATTGAAGGACTTCTCGTCTTATAATAAAATATTCTTATTTATTTTATATTTTGAAGTCCTTTTTAATTTTGAGAATTTGATTTGTGTTCAATAAGTTAGAAGATTAAAAGAGGCTTTCTGAGGGGCGCCTGGGTGGCTCAGTTGTCGGGTGTCTGCCTTTGGCTCAGGTCATGATCCCAGGGTCCTGGGATCGAGCCCCACATCAGGCTCCCTGCTCAGCGGGAAGCCTGCTTCTCCCTCTCCCACTTCCCCTGCTTGTGTTTCCTCTCTCGCTCTCTCTCTCTGTCAAATAAATAAATAAATAAATAAAAAATAAAATAAAAAATAAAAGAGGCTTTCTGAGATAGGAAACAGTATACTGAAATTCCAGAATTTAGAACATTAAATTTTAGCACTTCACACATTATAGCCCCCATAATGAATAAGGAATGCCCTCATTTTCTAATAAAATTTTTAAAAAAATAAAAATAAAAAAATAAAAGAAGCTTTCTGAGATAGGAAACAGTATACTGAAATTCCAGAATTTAGAACATATTAAATTTTAGCACTTCACACATTATAGTCCCCATAAAAAATAAGGAATGCCCTCATTTTCTAGTGATGCATATGCCTTTGAAAAAATTCTTTCTCTAAACCGTCTAGGCTGAGGGTAGCTCAAAGGTAAAGCAGGATATTCAAGTTTCCTTCTTTCTCTTCTTTCCTTCCTCCCTCCCTCTCTCTCTTCTTTTTTTTATCCTATTTCTTCTTTCTATTCTGATTCAGTTTCTTCAAAGTTTTTATCTTTACTTATATGTCATATTCTCCCAAATTATATTTCTTTTCTAATATACCTCTGGCTACATCTGCTTCCATATCTACTTTTACAATATTCCCGATGGAAACTATTTGTCAGTGAAATCAAAGCTTTTAGGACTGAAAGGGAGTTCATGATCAATATTTCCACAGTAGTATAAGATTTATTACCCTCAACTGTTATACACTTTACTGGACCATCTTCCTTCCTTACAATGAGGTCATTGATGGTAAGGATTTAACTTTCGTCTCTAATTACCTCCCTCTTAAGTACACAATAGTTGTTTGAGGAACACAAGATGAATATTTATTTCAGACATCTCTCTTTAGGATATCTTTTTCTATTTTGCTGTTCTTTTATAAGAACTTGGAAAATTTAACTTTATCTCTTAAAATACTAGTTTCCTTTTAATTATCATGTTTGCAGAATTGTAGCTGGTTCATCATTATTATCTTTGTGTATATGTCTATAGTTTTTATGAAGTTTACAGTACTTTCTAAGTTTGCCTCATTAAATTCTCTCACCAGTCCATTATCCATCCCCATTTTCAGATAATGAAACTCATATTTAGATTAAGCAACCTTTTCAAGTAAGCAGATTATAAGACTTTGGATCCTAACATAGTACCTAGCACATAGTAAATCGTGGTTGAACTGAAATGAGGGCTAATGCTCTTTCCATTAATTTCACAGTGGGACCTACTTTCCTATTATTTTTCTTCTTTCCTTCCCCGTTTTCCCATTTCCTTTTTTATTGAGTACTGCTATATATAAGACATAAGGTTAACTGCTGGGTATATAATGAATATGAAACATGTTTGCTTTCATGAGGTTGACTACCTGTTTGAGGAGACACAGGAATCACACATTATGAAGTTAAATAAAAATAAAAGTTAGTTTTCTTTTTTCTTAAATCTTACAGATAAGAAGTAGAAAGGGAGAACTCCAAAAAATTTTCATCTATCTGTAGTGCATAGTATGTTACTTAATTTTTTAAGTGTTAAAGCATATTTTCATGTTTACAATTATATTCATGAAACTATATTTTGAATTTTCATAATTTAGAGCATTGGCTTAAATGAAAAACATCTTAAGGAAAAAGTTAAATTTAATTTCCTTAATTAAAATATTATTTTTTAATATTAAACATTAATGGCATGGCATGACATTAAGTGATGTTATGGTTTATAGGTTCTTGATGAGCAAACTTGAAAAGTTTGGTCTGTATTACTCACTAGTTAAACGTTAGCACCTTGCTAGTTCTATGTTTTAAAAATATGATTGGGAAGCCTGGCTGGCTTAGTTGGTTAAGCGCCCAGCTCTTTGTTTCAGCTCAGGTCATGATCTCAGGGTGGTGAGATCAGACCCTGTGTGGGGCTCTGTGCTCAGTGCAGAGTCTGCTTGGGATGCTCTCTCTCCTTCTCCCTCTGTCCCTCTCCTTGCTCATGCTCTCTCTCTAAATACATAAATAAATTTTTTTTTAAATATTGCAAAATTGAGACATTAATAAATATATTGATATATATTTTCAATTCACACATATAAGATTATTTAATAAAGTGTTGCACAAAATAATCAATTTACATTCATGTCCATATTTCTTATTGCTTTAAATACATATATGCCTATATTTTAAGCTTAGTTTTATTTATGCTGATGTGTACCTTGCCAATTGGGAAAGTTCTATTGCATAGAACACAAAATTTAAAAAAATTAAAATACAATGTTTTCAAATTGTCAAGTTGTCACTGTACAAGATTAGAATAATAAGGTCATATTTTGACAATGTTCACAAATATGTAAGAAAGGATTTTATTTAACATTAGTTAATCCCCAAAAATGAGTTCATAATGAATCCTTTATACTTCCTTCCATTCCTAATTGCAGACTATATGAGGTAAAATGTATGTAGTGATACAGTTAAACATTTTAAAGGATTGCTTGATATAAACATTCAATATTCAAGCCTTTAAATTTTTTAGCATTGCTGGAATTTACAGAATTTGACAAAATATGCCTGTCTCATTTTTCTATTCTCAAGCATGATGGAAAAATAAAAATTTTTCTACTAAGGATGTGCTACCTTTCAGCTTTACTGATGTTTAGAAGTCTATGTTGAATTTTCTTCTTTCTGACCTAATACTTAGTTTTTGTAAAATATTTTCCTCTGACTTGAGTACTGTGGAAAATGTGGACTGATACTTCTTTCTCTGACATGTGGAGACATAATCAGCAATTTGGGTAATGGTTTTGTGGTAGAAAAAGAATCAGACAAGAGATGAAAATAAATGCATCGCTATGACTTTTGGTTACATCATACTCTGCATTTCCAAAAAGGGTGTGAAACACATAAGCTGAAAGCAGAAGCAGCATATTGTAGCAGAAAGAGCATGAGGTTTTGGAGAGAGATCTGGCTCCAATCCATAATAACTTCTTGGATTCTCTTGTTTCTTCATCTGTTAATTGTTTATAGTAAAACCCAACTTTCAGGTTTTTTATCAGAATTATAGGTAAAGTTTGTAAGCTGTTAACATGTGTTTGGTATATGGTAGGCATTTAATAAACAATAGCAATTAATATTTATTTAAAAAAATATTTTTGAGAGAGAGAGAGCACTTGTGCACATGAGAGTAGGGGTAGGGTTGGAGGGGGGAGGGGCAGAGGGAGAGGGAGAGAGAGAAAGAATCTTAAGCTGGGTGTGGAGCCTGACTCGGGCTCCATCTCATGACCCTGAGATCATGACCTAAGCTGACATCAAGAGCCAGACGCTTAACCTATTGAACCACCCAGGCGCCCCTAGCAATTAATACTTAATTAAGCACTGTCATGAACAGTTGCTCAAATGCTTATTATTATTTACTAATATAAGAATGAATAGAATTAATTTACTAATTCACCCAAAAATATTTATTGAATAGTTACTATGTATAAGGCACTGTTCTAGACATTTGGGATACACTAATGTACAAAATAGTCAGAAAAGATGCATGGTATGATTTCAATCTCTTTTAATTTGTTGAGACTTGCTTTGTGGCCTAACATGTGATCTATTTTGGAGAATGTGGACTTGAAAAGAATGTGTATTCTGCTATTTTAGGATGGAATGGTCTAAATATATCTATTAGATCCATCTGGTCCAATATGTCATTCAAAACCACTGTTTCCTTGTTGATTTTCTGTTTGGATGATCTATCCATTGATGTAAATGGTGTGTTCAAGTTCTTCACTATTATTGTATTACTGTTGATTACTTCCTTTATGTTTGTTATTAGCTGCTTTATGTATTTGGTTGCTCCCATGTTGTGTGCATAAATGTTTATAATTGTTATGTCTTCTTGTTGGATTGTTCTCTTTATGATTATGTGGTGTCTTTCTTTGTCTCTTGTTACAGTCTTTGTTTTAAAGTCTAGTTTGTCTGATATAAGTATTGCTACTCTGGCTTTCTTTTCATTTCCATTTGTATGGCAAATATTTTTTCATCCCATCACTTCCAATCCATCTGTCTTTAGGTCTGAAATGGGTCTCTTGTAGGCAGCATATAGATGGGTCTTGCTTTGTTATCCATTCTATCACGCTATGTCTTTTGATTGGAGCATCTAGTCCATTTACATTCAAAGTAAGGTATGTACTTATTGCTGTTTTTTTTAACTTGTTTTATGCTCTGTTCTCTCATGGTTTGTTTTATGGTTTGTTGGGTTTCTTTAGTGATATAATTGGATTTCTTTCTCTTTTCTTTTTGCATATCTATTACCAGTTTTTGATTTGTGGTTATCATTAGGTTTACATGTAACATCTATGCATATAGCAGTCTATATTAAATTGATGGTCATTTAAATTTGAATCCATTCTAAAAACACTAAATTTTTACTCTTTTCCCTTACCATGTTTTAGGTATATGGTGTCATATTTTACATCCTTTTATTTTGTGAATCCTTTGACTGATTTTTATAGATATACTTAATTTTAGTGCTTTTGTATTCTTACTTTTTTTTTTACTCCTGCATATGGTCTTTCTTTTCCACTCAGGGTCCTCGTTAACATTTCTTGCAAGACTGATTAAGTGGTCATGAATTCCTTTAATTTTTGTTTGTCTGGGAAACTCTTTATCTCTCCTATTGTGAATGATAGGCTTGCTGAATAGAGTATTCTTGGCTGCAGACTTTTTTTCTTCCAGAACTTTGAATATATCATGCCACTCTCTTCTGGCCTGCAGTTTTTGCTGAAAAATCAACTGATAGACTTATGGGGTTTCTCTTGTATGTAATTGTTTTTGTTTCTCTTGTTGCTTTTAAAATTCTCTCTTTATCACTACTTTTTGTCATTTTAATTACTATGTGTCTTGATATGGACCTCCTTGGGTTGACTTCGTTGGGGGCTCTCTGTGCCTCCTGGATCTGGATTTCTGTGTCCTTCCCCAGATTTGGAAATTTTCATGTATTATTTCTTCAAATAAATTTTCTGTCCCCTTTTCTCTCTCTTCTCCTTTTGAGATCTCTATAATGCAAATGTTATTATGCTTGTTGATGTCACTGAGTTCCCTTAAAATCTATTTTCATTTTTTATTATTCTTTTTTGTCTCTCTTGTTAGGATTGATTGCTTTATGTTACCTTTGTCCTCCAGGTTGCTGATCCGTTCTAATTCCTCTAGTCTACTATTTATTCCCTCTAGTATGTTTTTAATTTCAGTTATTGAGTTCTTTATATCTGATTTGTTCCTTTTTGTGTTTTCTATCTCTTTGTTGAGGGTCTCACTGAGATCATCCACTGTTTTCTTAAGTCCAGTGACTCTTTTTATGACCATTACTTTAAATTCTCTATCAGGCATATTATCTCTGTTTTATTTGGCTCTCTTGCTATGATGTTTGTTCTGGTCTTTCGTTTGGGGCATATTCCCCTGTCTCCTCATTTTGTCTATCTCTCTGTATCTGTTTCTATGTGTTAGGAAATTCAGCTACGTCTCCCGCTCTTGAAAGTAGTAGCCCAATGAAGAGGTCCTGTAGTGTCCAATAGTGCAACATCTCCTGTTCTACAACATGTGGCACTTTAGGGGAGCCTCCTACGTGAGTTGCATGCACCCTATTGTTGTGATTAAGCCATGTTTTCCTTCAGTCCTGTTGTCTGCAATCTCTGTCTGTGCCTGTGGTAGGCTGGGTTTGGTCCCTGTGTTGTTTATGGGATGGTCTGGGGCCACCTTGGGCATGAGTTGAATCAGAACAGGCATTCGCCAGGGCTGTGGCAGTACCAAACTGCAAGGTGCTCTCTCAGTGTTGTCTCTAAGGAGCTTTCTTTGGTGGGTGGGGCCTGTAGTCAGACCACATGTCTGCCCCCAGCCCACTGCTGGGGCCACAGTTGAACTGGTGTGTGTCATTTTCTTCCCCTCTCCCTGGGGCTGGAGTCACCTTGGATGATGCTAGCCCCTGTTGGGGCACTTGCATACTGCCATGCTTGTAGTGCCCCTTGGCAGGAGTCACTTCCTGCCAAGGGCATGTTGGATAGGTGGGTCTGTAGGAGAATGCAGGGGAAGGGTGCATGATACCAACAAGGTCTGTGCTGGTCTGCTAGGGGAGGGGACCTGCAACCATCTGGGAAAACTGCTAAGTTTGTGATGGAGGGGACAGATCTGCAGGATAGTGTGGGGGCAGGGTATGTTGTTAGCAAGCTAGGTGGAGAGTGTTTGGGCTGTGCTGGTTCCCTCAGGTGTTCTGTGTCTAGGTTGGAGATGGAGTGGGAAATGGCATCCACCAGCTCTTTTGTTCTTGGAAAATCTCCCAAAGATCTCTGCCCTTCCAGCACATGCTCTGAGATTAGTAAGCAAATCTCCTTCCCATACACCCCAGGTATTTTTCAAACTGCTGCTTCTGTGCTATATCTCAGTGGAGCTGTTTGTTGTACTGTCTGTTTAAGGCAGGGACTCAGTTTGCTATGGCCCTTCTGGCTCTCCCAGAGCTGAGCCTGCTGATTTTTAAAGTTCCAGGTGTAAAACCTTACTGATTGTAAGAACTCATGAGGTTAGGCCCCTCTGGTTTTCAAAGCCAAATGTTATGGGGATTTATATTCCCAGTGCAGGTCTTCCATGCCTGAGGTGCCTGATGTGGGGTCTGTTCCTCTCCTCTCTCCTTGCCTCTCTCCTTGCCTGTCACATCCCTCCCTCCCGTGGACAGTGTTGTGGGTCCATTTAGCTCCTGACTGTGTCTCTGCCCATCCTACCATCTTTGATGTGGTGTCTTCTCCACATTTAGCTGTGGAGAGTCTGTTCCACCAGTCTTTGGGTCTTTTTCTGGGTTATTATACTGATGTGGGTGTTATCTAAGTGTATCCATGGGATGAGGAGCCCAGGATCCTCCTACACTGTCATCTTCCCTGGAAGTCTTAACATTTCTCTATCTTTATTCATTTTCTGACTTGTCCTGGATTGATAATTTCCCCCCCTTTCCCTCTTCTAGTGTTTTAGAAGTTCTAAGTATTATTTCCATTTGTGCAGTGGCTCTCTATTGTAGTGACCCATCAGAATCCCATGTAGAACTTAAAAAAAAAAAACCAAAAAACAATCCAAAAGACTGCTTCTAAGGTCTAAGGCCCAGACATTTGCATTTTTATAAAACATCATAGATGATAAGGATGTAAACCAGCTTTGAGAACCAATATTTTAGTGTTACTTTTAAAATTTCAATATATGTATATTTAAACATATCTTATTAATATAGATAATAGAAGAATATATATAAAGTTTTCCCTTCTTATACATTCAAATAAGATGGTATTTTTGAGATACTTTTCTTTGTTCATATATATATATCTTAATTGTATTTTATTTAATTGCATTTTACTTCATAAACATATTATCAACAAACAATTATTTGGATGAAAGTACACATTTTGCTTGTTTCTTTGCTTGCTTTTGCATTTCTCTTTGGATTTCATTCTGCTTTTTGTTTGTTTGTTTTTGTTTTGCAGAAATGTGTTCTCCAGAATTTTTTTTTTTTAAAGATTTTATTTATTTATTTGACAGAGAGAGACACAGCGAGAGAGGGAACACAAGCAGGGGGAGTGGGAGAGGGAGAAACAGGCTTCCCACGGAGCAGGGAGCCCAATGCAGGGCTCAATCCCAGGACCCTGGGATCATGACCTGAGCCGAAGGCAGACGCTTAACAACTGAGCCACCCAGGCACCCCTCTCCAGAATTTTTTTCAGAAAGGACAAATAGATGGCATAGTGCATTTGGTTGCTAAGTAACTCTTCTATCTTCTTCTGACAGTAACACAATTTTTTTTAGAAAATTCCTCCTCTAGCACTAGCCATTTGATGTGATCTTCATGGGGCTGTAAGTCACTATATTCTATGCCAATGACCATGGACATGGGTATCTGATCCATGTCTGGCCAGTCATAGTACAACATCACTTGGAGCACAGAGATTTTTTAAAAAGAGAGGGGTGTAAGATTGAAGTTTAATTAGAGTCTTTCCAAGGATTTAATATATACTGATGTAATTTTGTTTTTACAAAGTGGGATGATATAAAATCCAAGTAGTTTCCATGATGTTTCCTCCTTCGTCTATGACGTGGAAGAGTGATGTAGTCAGTGGGAGAGCAGAATGCCACAAGATAGGGAAAAAAATGGATATAGAAGAGAAAAAGAGAGAGAGAGAGAGAGAGAGATTGAGACCCAGTAATAATAGTTGAGACTCTGGATACAGTCATGCTTGCATGACTCCTTTTCTTACCAGTTATATGAGCCATTAAAGTCCCTCTTCTGTTTAAACTTGTTTGACTTAGATTTATTTCACTTGCACCTGAAGGAATCCTGGCAAATACAGGTAGAAAATTTTCTTAGTTGGAAAACGTCTATTTTGCCTTTATACTTGAATGATAGTAAATCCTGAACAAAGAATTTTATGTTTAGAAACCATTTTTCTTTAGCCCCCTGAAGACATTTTTCCATTGCTCTCTAGTTTTATTCTTCTCCAAGGAGTTATGACCATCTAAAAGATTATTACATTTACTTTTTACTATTACCAGAATGTGGGTTCTGTGAAAGCAGGGTTTTGTTAATTGCTATATCCTTGGCATCTAAAATAATACCTAACACCTAACTGCCCAATAATTGTCTTTTGACTGCATGCACTGGAAATTCAGTTCAAATTGTAGTTGTGTATCTTAAAAAGCTTGATATATATTAATATGCCCAAGTTAACTAAAAAGGACATTATATATAATGCTTATTCCATTATGTGGACTTATTCCCAACCCTCTATTTATGTTTTTGTGAAGAGATATCTGGGTTAAAGAACTTTCCTATAAATTATTATTGAATTTTAAGCTGAATAATAAAGATTCTAATGCCTAGAGAAGATAGAACAAATATATCACACCCCTTACAGATTTTTGTTTTAAGAAGACATCTTTCTTTGGCTATACATGAAATAGGTTCACTTATTTATTTATTTTTTCAACAGCTAAGGTGATTTACAATAAATATTTTCAAGCCTATATTCAGGTTTTAGTTCTGGATGCTTTATAAGTTTACCACATATTGCTTTGGATTTTAGGACTTCAGAATTTGGTCCAATATTTGAGTATCTGAGTGAGGCTGAATACAATGGGAAGATTATCTTATAATCCTTAAATCCTATACATTATTTATGAATTTGAGTTGTGCTTGATTTTTAAAAATGAGTATTTTGTTGGTTGTTATTCAGCTTTTTGTCTTTTGTGATTTCTTGGTCATATTCTATTATACTTAAAGAGAGCCTGTTCTTTTCCGTGTGTTAATCCACAACAAAAAGTGACATGTTCTCATTGGACAGGACAAGTGACAGGTTTTTGTTCTTCCAATATTAACTAAGAACTTTATAAGACTGAAAAGCTATAAATCATTGGTATAGAAGATTTTGATCTACCTCCTACTACTCAGGTGAAAATTTAAGTAAAGATAGTATAGTGAGTACTGTTTTGGTTTTGTTTTGGTGTAAGGAATATTATGATATAATAAGGAAAGATGATATTTGGTTTAAAAAAAATTTTTTTTTGTCAAAGAAGTTGTTTAATAGTGTGACAATAAAAATCTTCTCCCTTATGTTGATTAGTGAGGGGAAAACAACCACAGAGCATAAATAGTCTGTGATTGCTGGCATCAAATACAGTTAGAGGATGAAAAACAATAGTCAACCCCCAACTAAACAGAGTGTGAACTGTTCTTGAATAAATCTCTTAAATTAAACTGAATGCTTTGAATGTTAGGATTTTTAGAGGAGCTTTTCTTTTTCACTTGTTTCCCTATTTTTTTTTTTAAGATTTTATTTATTTATTTGACAGAGAGACAGCAAGAGAGGGAACACAAGCAGGGGTAGTGGAAGAGGGAGAAGCAGGCTTCCCGCTGAGCAGGGAGCCTGATGCGGGGCTCGTTCCCAGGACCCTGAGATCATGACCTGAGCCGAAGGTAGACGCTTAATGACTGAGCCACCCAGAAGCCCCACTTGTTTCCCTATTTTAAATGGGTGAAAACTGAGTACATTTCTTAAATTTGGAGGGATTTAAGTTTATTTTAAAATTTGAGATTGATTTAGTTAGCTTTAGAGGAGCATAGAGAAGAGTGTGGGTCACAGGACTAGAAAATTCTGAACTTGATCCCCAGCTTGGTGACTCAAATTCCACAACCTGTGTAAAATAACAATGTAATTCCTCTTGCCCTCTGTACATATACTTCTTCCTTGAGCAGTGGGTTTTCTCACACTTCCCATTTTATTGACTGTACTCCTTCTTCCTTTCGAAAATTGTTCTTACTAACCTCAATTTGGGAAACAAACCAAGCCAAACCAAACCAAACAAAAAACTTCTCTTCACCCATTCAATCTTTTATCCACTCTTCAAGGGCCAGATCGCGAGGTAAGATGATATTTTAAATGAACCTAAGTCTTAATCCACTCAGCTTTTGGTACCTAATAAATTCATTTGTAAAAGATGCTGATCCAAAGTTTTTCATGCAACTGATGAATTAGACTTCTAGACTTTGGGCTTTGGGAAGGCTATAATGAAGGAAGGGACCAGAGCTTATGGACCTTAATTGCCTTTTTCTAGTTACTAAGAAAAAAGAATCTCTTTGAATAGGCAGAGTGGGTCAGTGTTCCTTGAATAGTCACTAGGAATGGGATTCTTGTAGCATGGTAGTCGTAACCCAGACCAGTGTTATTTGAACTTGGGGGCACAGAAGAATCCTCTAACCTGGTTGAAAATGCATAATTCTGAATCTTAACTTCAGAGATTTTTATACATTTGGTTTGGGAAGGGTACCAGGAATTTGCGCATGTATGTATATGTGTGTATTCTAGTATGTTTTTGACAAACATCTTAGGTAGTTCTGATACTGGTTTTATAAAGGCCATAGTTTGAAACCTGGCTTAGATGTTAGCACCAGGTAAATTTTTCCATGCATCCCAAAAACCTGTCTGTCTGTATTAATAAGCTTCAAACACCAGCTGTTCAAGGCAAACCTGACTCTCTTGTCTTCCACATTGTACCACTAATTTTAATTCTTATTTCTGACACCTTTAGACTTGGCGTTCATGTGTACTTTTTCCAGGATTTGGATTTTTGTTCTTCTCTAGTGACTGCGGCTTGACTTAAACAGTAACCTCACTGTCTTCTGTTACCTCAGGTAGGTATTTTGTACTTCAATGTCTATAAAGTCTGGTGAGATGATCTTCCTTTTAACACTTGTACTTTCCAAATGAACATGTATTATTTTTATGGGAATTCTAAAACAAATAACAAAAAAGAAGGAAAAAAAAAAACATGTTCACATCCTAAAATATCACAGGCAATTCTAGCCATAGGAGGACCTTGTGAGAAGACCTTTAACAATTTTGGTACAACGGTTAGGTCATTTTTCTAGTGCAGCTTCTCTGTTCTAAGTATTTTCCTATCCTTCAGTGCTGCATAAGATTTCCTGGAGTACATAATGGACTCATTATAATAGTTGATGGTCCCTTGCTCAATTTCTTTTGACCTTGAAAGTGAGTTTTTCTCCCACTTTTCAGCTCTCCTCTTGAACCCTTGGACCATAACATAGACCTTTATAACCTATGCTACCATTTCTCAAGTGTCAATTTGATCATGTTATTTCCTATGCCCACCCTCCCTTCTCATCCTCAAATTTAAACCACTTCAATGGCATTTGGTATTTCTTAAAGACTCAAGTCTTTAAGATGGTCTTAAAAATGTTGATTTTCATCTTTATTTACTTCTCTGGCCTTTTGCACTCTCACCATTTTCTTCCTTCTCCAAAGAAACTGCACAGGCTTTCTTTTTGCTTGGAACTCTGTCCTTCACCCTTCCTTCTATGCCTATTTAATTCCTACTTATGTCTTCAGTTCTTATCACATCTTGGAGCAAATGCTCCTTGACTTCAAACAAGTAAAACCTTCATATTTTAAATTCTTATGTTACCCTGTACCTCTCCTTTGTAAAACTATAATTTTATATTTATTTGTGTGATTATTTTACAGGTGTCCACCAGCCCACCTAGCAGTCTAAGATCCATGAGTACACTGAATATGTCTGCTTTTCTCAATAGTGGATCCCAGCTTCCAGCATGATGCGTGGCACACAGCAAGTGCTCTTTTGTATTTGTTGAATGAATGATTCCACTTCTGAATTAAAGAATTAAACTGAATTAAAGAATATACATAACAATCATGATAAAAGAAATGAGCATGGCTATGGCAACATTCAGAAGAAGAGGTTGCTCACCTGACTCCACCCCTATATGTCCCAGAGCTTTGCCTGTTATAGTTAGCTAGACCATACAGACCACTAGATATTTAATAATAACTGAAGATGCTTTCAAACTTAGACTACAAAATGACCAGATGATTTGTTTAGAATGTCAACCTGGAATGAGCACTATTTACAGTTTAAATATATGTAGCTAAGTAGGAATATTTGTCTGCTTTTAATTTTACGGTATGAAAATTGGCACATTAATTAATTTTCTTTTTGAATCAAGCTAAATCCACTCCAAACTTACCCTCCTTACCTCTACTGACCTCAGTTGGCAGAAGTCTGATCTCAGTTGAGTTTTGATGGCAAGCCCTTCCAGAAATCCTTGCCCTTACTCTTATGGCTACAATGCATCTCACTACAATCTCCCCATCTGTGGTATCGCTTCTAAGCAGGCACAGCTGTCCTGCATTTAGGAAAATCAGATATTCCTGTTTTTCTCCTTTATCTCCTCAGTCTGGCCCCCTCCTCATTTCAATACCACTGGTAACCTCCATCTTCTTTTACTCTGGGACCACCTAGCACATTCCCTAAAAGGGACTACTGAAACCCAAAACTCTACTTTCTGCTGGAGGTGAGGAGGTAAGGACTGCTTAGGATCTTTGAAACGTCATGTTGGTTTCCTTTTTCCTTGCCTAGGAAAGAAAAAGCAGATATTAATACCAACTGTTTATTAATACCTCATTTTGTATATATGTGCATGTATAGTGACTAACAGAGGTTCTGATTTCAGCTTCTATTTCATTTTGATTACCAAGGTGATAAGAATCAATTACTATGGTTTCCTAGGGAGTAATTATGATCTGGTCTGAACAGTATATGGTGTGTTGGACTCCACTCATTTCCTATATTGTCAGGAGTGTGCTGGGACATCTATGTCTTACTTCAGGATTCTTATTACTAACTCTGTTTCTCTACCTTTGCATTTGCTTAGTGTTTGAGAACTGATTTGTTTGATTTCCATAGAGTTTTCATTCCCTTGACTTGATTAATCAGAGATGGTAAAAGGGACATTTCTGTGCTTCAAGTGAATTTTGCAGTTAGTCATTTCTGTATTCAGAATGTACATATGGGGGCGCCTGGGTGGCTCATTCGGTTAAGCATCTGCCTTCAGTTCAGGTCATGATCCCAGGACCCTGGGATCAAGCCACGCATTGGGCTCGCCGCTCAGTGGGGAGCCTGCTTCTCTCTCTCCCTCTGCCATTCCCCCTGCTTGTGCTCACTCTCTCTTTCTGTCTAATAAATAAATAAAATCTTAAAAAAGAAGTGCACGTATGTTGCCTATTGAGATTGTGACGTTAGGCCAGTGGTTCTTACTCATGGGTGATTTTGCCTGCTGGGCAACATTTGGCAGACATCTTTGATTCTCACCATTGCAGGGGTGAAACTGGCATTTAGTGGGTGGAGGCCAAGGATGCTGCTAGACTCCCTAGAGTGCACAAGACAGCACCCTCCTGCTCCCTAACAAATAATTATCTGGCCCAAAGTATTTAGGTTGAAGAACCTTGTCTTAGGAAGATTTCTTAACCTTTCTAGATTTAGTTTCCTCATCTACAAAATGGAGATAACAATATGCATTTATAGGACTGTTGTGCAGCAAAAATTAGATTATAGCACTGTAAAACAGTTTTCCATTTAGTAGAAACTAATAGATGGGAATTATAAATATTAGTATTAAATAATATTAGAACTGGAAGGTTTTAGAAAGTGTGTTGACCAGCTGTCTTGAATCATGCACCTGCTGTGCACTGTTTCAAATGTACTTGGTTTTGCTTTTACACCAGTCACTGTGAAGGTGACCACTTCTGTGCAGGCTTTGATCTGCTTCCCTTCAGTGCAACTTGAGAGCACTTTGTTTCAAGCTTTTCTTCACACTTCTCCTTTCCTGACCAGGACTTCTCTGACATCTTTGACACCTGTGGAACCCTGCTCTGCATTTCAGCAAGTGCAAACTCTAAGCGGGGCACTGTAGGACGCTTAGAGCCATGCTCGACTGATGAGGCTCTAAGCTGCTGAATAGAAGCTTCCTTCCTCCTTTTGTCCTCTAGATGGACAGCTCTGGGACTGTTCATTTCATGAGGCTCCCAGGAGGTTCCGAGCACCTGTGGCCAACTCGATATCCTACAGATCCTTCTACTGGCTTCTTCTCCTTCCCTGTGTCACTCCTCTTGTCCTTCACTTCATCTCTGTGGGATCATTTCTCAAATATACTGCTTGCATGTAGGCTTTTTTCCTCAACTCTGCTTTTAAGAAACCCTGTTGGTGACACTTCTCATCTAGGAGATAGGGAAATGGAGGCCCAGAAAGTTGAGGTAATTTGTCAAAGGTCACACAGCCCGTGCAAAAGCCACACTGGAAACAATATGTCCTGACACTTTTTCAGTGCTCTTGTTGCCACAGTTTCTCTCCACATTATAGTTTGGCTTAGCTTATCAAGGCTATTTATGTGCTAACTGTTTTGGTTATTATTAGGGACTGTTAAAATATGACAGGGAGGCATATGCTAATAAAATACGTGGGTTTCTAGAATGCCAGCGAAAATTGTTTATATCTCGGTTTAAAAAAATTATATAAAGATGTTTAGGTGTTCTACCATCTGGAATGTCTACAAAAATATAAAACTGTATCTCGTTTACATGATACCTAAATATATACATATAATTATACTTCTATAAGGTTTGTATAACAAGAAGTGTTGTTACAAACTTTCATCAAATTTCAATATTATTCATTATTTTGCAAAATCTGCAGGTCATTTTAAGATGTGAAAAAGCCACTGATTGGCAAAAATGAAATCACACCTAATAGTGTTCAAAATGATTGATTGAATGTGTTGCTAAAAAAGAATTTAGAGTTAGTTCTTAAAGCATCTGTAATAAATCTGACAAACTAAGAATAGGCAGAAATATATTGTTACTTTATGTGGTATCTAGCTTGGCCTGTCTGTAACATTACATTTTCCAGAAGTTGGAAAGAGCATGGTTTTCCTCTGCATAGACAGCTCTTCTGTCACAATCTAATTTGCAGTTGCTCTTAACAAATTGTAAACTCATGCCAAGTGGGAGTTGATATATTAATCCATGTTAATATTTGTGAAAATGCATGTGAACATAGTAAATGAGTCATCATAGAGTCTGGATTACCTGGCTCAAGAACAAAAATATCAGCAGGGTTTTTGCATCTGTGAACTCAGGAAAGCATTAGGGTCCAGCTTACCTACCTCAGTTATACTGGACTTATCCCAGTGATGCTGGATCAAAGTGGTGGTTCTGTTCTAAGGAGAGAAGAGAAATAGGGCTGGTTTTGGAGAAAAACAATAGGAAATGGGGGATGGGGATTAGATGATGCCGTTAGAAAGTGTTCACATTTTCCACCCAACAGGAACAATTAATTTTCTTTCCTTCCTTCCTTCCTTCATTCGTTCCTTCCTTCCTAGGTTTAAAAAGGCTTTGCAAATCCAGGATTACATCTCAGGAAAGTTTAAGTGATATTAGTGGCTAGGTTGAAAATTTCCCTCAGAATAGAGATTTTCTTGATGATTTCACCCATTATCTCCAGGCTACTTACCTTGCCCTTAAGAACCACTTAATATGTGACAAAGGTTTGTGTGTCATTTGGATGTTAAGAATAGTGGCTATACAAAGGCAGTTTTAAAGCAGGGAAAGGATTTCCAATATTTATTATACCAATGAGCAGGAGTTGGAGGAAACTTGTGGCAGAAAAAACACTTTTGATGCTATTGCTATAATATAATTAAGAGATGATGAAAGTTTCATTAGAATGTGTGAGTGGGGGTGGTGAGTACACATTCAATTTGGGAGTAAGGGGAAATTTCTTCTCCTGTTGATTGAAGGAATATCTTGCATACATATTTTGTATGAATTCTTTGTAGGTATGTATGAATTCATACATATTTTATATGACTTCTTCAACATTATTGACTTTTCCTCAGAAATATATTGTGATTTAACATTTATTGGCATTCATTCATTCATTCATTCACTTACTCAGATGTTTTTGGTGCATCAAACATATTGTAGATCCATACACAGCAAGGGGAAAGAATGTAAAGATTACATGGAAACTGTACTGAATATGGTGACAGATACAGATCTTGATTTCTGCGAGAGGAGATTATAAACTTTCTTTATAAATGGTTATTTTTTTGCTTTATGGAGAAAAACAAACACTAAAGACCTAAGAGATGTGTGTTCTTTTTTTGGCATTAAATTTCTGAATCACCTTAGATAAGGCACTTCTCTAGCTGTCAGTCTCCTAGTTTGTAAAATAAGGAACTTGAAACTTCAAAATGCTATGAGCTGCTCAACACCATTAGTTATTGGGGAAATATAAATGTAAACCACAAGGAGATATCATTTCATACCAACTAGAATAGTTATAATAGATTAGACAGATAATAACAAATGTTAGTCAGGATATGGCAAATGTGAACTCTCATACATTACTGGTGGGAATGTAAAAATAGTGCAGCCACTTGGGGAAATAGTTTGGCAGTTTCTTAAAAGGTTAAACATAAAGCTACTATATGATCCAGCAATCCCACTCTAGGTATTTATTCAAGAGAAAGGAAATCATATGTACACACAAAGACTTGTGAGTGAATGCTTATAGAATTATTCCTGTAGCCCCAAACTGGAAACAATGTCCATCAACTTGTGAATGAGTAGACAAAATAGGTAGATCCATATAATGGAATACTATTCAGCAAAAAAGGGAACCAACTACTGACATATGCTACTTCATGAATGAACCTCAAAAACATATAAAGTGAAAGCATTTAGACATAAGAGACTACATATTACATGATTCCATTTTTATGACCTGTTCAGAAAAGACACATTTACTTACACATGTAACTTCTACCTGGGTCTCAGGGTAGGATAGAAGTTTGAATGTCATGAGGGATCTTATTGGGGAGATGAAAATGTTCTAAAACTGACTTATTATGATCATGGTTCTACCACTTGGTAAATTATTAAGAATCATTGGATTGTAACTTGGAAATGAATTTTGAGATTAGTAAAACATACCTCAGTTAAGTTGTTTGAAATATGCTATGAGCAATAGGGAATGGCCTCTGATTCCAGTATTGTTTGAGAGACATACATGCAGGCAAGAGACATAGTATGGCCAGAGTCAGCACATATTCTGAATGTGATTTCTGTGTTCTGTAGAACCATTACTGGAAGGTCTTTTTGGGGGGAGGGTTTTTTTTTTTTTCACTTTAAAAAAATTTAAATTAAATTAACTAACATATAATGTATTGTTGGTTTCTGAGGTAGAGGTCAGTGATTTATCCGTCCTGCATAGTACCCAGGGCTCAGTACTACATCATGTGAGCTTGACTATGCACACATGCTTCTTATAGTGTGATTTGATCTGTTTTGCCTCAGACTTTAATATTTCAAATCTATCAGGTATTTGTCCAGGGAGCACCATGTTTTCCTTCGTTTCCCCGGAAGGATAAAGGGGTCCAGGATACAGGAGTTGGCTAAGGGGATAGCTCTACCTTCAGCATGAGTTTTACTCCATTGTAAAGCTGGCTGCTTAAATAGCTAAGGGAATACAATAGCACCTGCAGAGTCACCCAGGAATTTGTGCAAATTGTCTTTGGATGTTATTCTTTATAAATTAATTAATAAGTTCATAGATGTATTTTTATTTTTATTCTGCTTCCAAGCCATTTTCTTTCAAGTTTTTCATTAATTTCTCTTCTTTCATTATAGAATGAATAACATGTTTGCTCTTCTTCTCCAAGTTTTTTTCTTTCTTTCTTTTTTTTTTAATTTTCTCTTGCATTTTCTCTGCTTTTGTTCAGTCTTCTCTCTTTTGGAATTCTTGTTTTTTTTCTTTTTTTGACAGTAGTATCTGACGATGACAATCTTTGGAAAATGTAAACTTTACTAAAGAAAAATATTGGGAAGAGAAACTAAGTATCAGGAAATCAATTTGCTTTTCTGTCTCAACTGTTTATTGATATATGACTCAAGTGAAATCACAATGTTGCAAAGATTTTAGTAAATCACTTCTTGAATGCATTTCCAATAAAGATTTAAAAACTTCTTTTGATCTCATGCTGAACATTCTTGTTTGCTGCTTTCAGTGACACAACAATACCAAAGTATTTATTAAGTTAGGATAGCTAACATTTAGCTTTTTTTCTTCTTCAAAATCAATTATGATTTATTTTGTGTTCTTCCAAAAAAAAAAAAAAAAAAAAGGATGGGAACCCAAAATGTGATTACAAAGAGCTTTGAGTGAAATTTTGAGTGAAATTTTTGCACTCAACACAACATGTTGTCTATATACACTGGTGCTAGCAATCCTTCCTGCTTATGTTAGCACTCTTTCGGTCTATCTTAGATTATAATTCCCCTGGGCAAGGTAGTATAGCCTGTAAGGCACCTAGAGTTTTGTTGATAATTAAATAAGCATTAGCTCTTGATTTTGTAGCACATTACCATAAATAATAATGAAACTCTGTAGGTATTATGTACTCACTTAGGTGAACATTTAGACCTTTATGCAGTATGAAGCCCTACTTAGTAATTTACCATATCCTAGAATTCTAGAGCTTACTAAAAGAGTTAATTCTCTTGCAGTCACTCAAAATATTTTGTATTAGTTTGTCTTGGGCAAGTCTAGTGTTATAACGAAACAACACATTAGACTCTAAGAGAAACAAGCTCACCTAACAGACAACAGTGGCTTATCAAAACATACCTGAGGAAAGTTTGACTTCTACTTGATAGAACATAACATACAAAATAAAACCTTGATGATAACAACAAAGATTTATTTAGTGTATATTATGTGCCAGCACATCAAGGAAAAATTCATTTAATTTTCTCAATATTTTAGGTGGGGAAACTGAAGCAGAGATGTAAAAAAACCCAAAAACCAAAAAACACACTTGCCCAAAGGGCAATAAAGGGGCAAAGCTGGGTTTTGAACTTAGGCAGTCTGGCTCTACTCTATGTGTTTAACTACTACACTCTACTTCCTTGCTAAGTAGATGAGATTCAGCACATGGTGCATTGTAGGTGTTCAGTAGATAAAGAATAAAAAGATACCATACCAAATAATTAAGACTCGACCTACTGGAAATATACTATTACAAACTGGGAAAAGAAAGACAGGGAACAATGCTTTCAAGAATCTGATAGAAAATACTTTACTACTTAAAATCCTCTAATAAGACAAGGTTTAATCAAGTGTGAGTGTATAATAAGAACAATTTTAGTTTCAAATATTCAAAATTACCTTCGATTCATTCTTATTAGAAAGCTACTAGAGGATAGATACTAAATTTTTTTTAAAAAGTGTCATGACATAAGGAAAATAGTGGATTTATAATGGGATTTTCAAGAAGAGAGCAGGATGAAGGATGAAGGAAGAACCAAGAAGATAACTCTGTTGTAGGCTCAGAGAGTAAGCAGTTTAGAGTGGAGTAGGCAACTGGGGAGCTCTGGAGAGAGATTATCAGGAAAAAAAGGAATTGATATGTTTTTGAAATCCTTGAGCATTTGAAAATAATACAATAAATATATGACCTTTCTATCTGGACATTTGGATATAATCAAGAAAAACAATCAGAAAATTGGCAATTATTAAATCCAAGTAGAGAGGGAATTGTATACAAACGAGTGAATAAAATCTTAATACCTGATTTAGCTTGATAATGAATAAGTACGGAATAACAGTAATTTAAGGACTAAGTTGGACAAAATTAAGATAAAACTGCACTATCAGGACAGAAGGTTAGGAAGCCGATTTAGACGTAGCAGTTTTGAGTATGTTAAATATTGATCTACTATAATTGAAAGTAAATAGATAATTTCTAAAATTGATAAATCAAGGAATAGCAGTATAAGCATTTTATTGAAAAATATGGATGAAAATATCAGAAGGAGCAAATGAAATAATTAGAAGTGTTTGCTATTGAAACTAGGGAGTGTTGAGTACTAAGGAAAGGAACTTATCTTAGTTGGGTTGGACTATTATAATAGGATACCATAGACTAAGTGGATTATACACAAAAGGCATTTATTTCTCACAGTTCTGGAGGCTAGGAAGTCCAAGATCAAGGCGTTGGCAGATTTGGTGTTTGTTAAAGGCCTGCTTTCTGGTAGATAGATGAAGCTGTCTCACTGTGTCTTCAGCAGGTGGTAGGAGGAAGGGAGTTCTTCCAAGTGTCTTTTATAAGGACTCCACCCCCATGACCTAATGACCTTTCAAAAGACCCCCACCTCCTAATTTCATCCCAACAGGAGTTGGGATTTAACATGTAATTGAAGGGGGGGAGGCACAAAACAGTCTGTGACAGAACTGTTTTTTTGTTGCAAGCCTATCATAAATATTTTGGCTTGAAAATTATGTATATCCATTACTTTAGAAATTAATGAAAATACAATAAAAATAGATCTGCTGAGGATCAGTAATGGGCTGAAGAAGCTGATAATAAAGATTATGAAATATTGGAAATATTTTTAAAAAGTCTAGAATTATATTCTCTGGTACTACTTATATTAGAGCAAAATCTCAATATGGTTTCAGCACAGCTCTACATGGCAATGGATGCAGACTTTGTTAAGGGTTCTGTGATCCTTGCCTCATTTGGCTCTGCTGGGTCAGCGTTCCTGCCTTCCCCTCATTCAGTCTAGGATCTTAGACAAACTATCTTTGAGCAGTCAACCTAGACTCCTTAACTGACCCCTGGGAAGCTTCCCTTGCGTCTTCTGGGTGTTCTTTATTTGGGGGCCTGCCTTACCATACTCTTATCAAGTCATCTGATGTAGGTGACTTTGTCCCAACCAGGAGAAGGGAAGGTGGAGTAACCAAGCCAACATGTCCTAACTTGCCAGTACTCTGACAGCTGATGTGAGTGTTTGTGGCCGATTTTATAAGATAAATATTGATTTCTACCTCCAATGATTAGAATCATTCTTACTTACAGCTATCCTCCACCCCACTCCATTCATCTCTTTCCTTATTCAACTGAGGCAGAAATGTAAAGAAAGTACACAGGTTTGGAATCTGCTTAAGTTCAAACACTTATTAGCTGCATGACTTCTCTAGACTGAGTGATAAATCTACAAGGCAACATAACTGATGAAATTAAATGAACTAGTGTATGTAAAACACCAGGCACAAAATTATTATTATTATTTTTTTTAAAGATTTTATTTATTCATTTGAGACAGAGAGATACAGAGAGAGAGCATGAACGGGGAGAGGCAGAGGGAGAGGGAGAAGCAGACTCTCCACTGAGCTGGGAGCCCAACGTGGGACTCGATCCCAGGACTCTGGGATCATGACCTGAGCTGAAGGCAGACGCTTAACCATCTGAGCCACTCAGGCGCCCCACCAGGCACAAAATTATAACTGCTATCATTGTTATTAATACTATTATTGTTAGTAGTAGCAGTAGATAATCAGTAGTATTTTCATGTCAGGACTTAAGGGGCAACTTGGCCTTTAGATATCTTATTTTCATCTCAAATGGCAAAATTAGAGTATCTTTTTTTCTATTTGTCACTTTTCATCACAGCACTCATCTTTCAATCTGTGATAATAAGCAATAACCAATTTATGCATTTGTTTTTAAATATTTAATTAATTAATTAAATTAGAGAGAGTGACTGAAGGGAGGGGCAGAGGGAGAGCAAGAGAGACAATCCCAAACAGACTCTGTGCTGAATGCAGAGCCCCATGTGGAGCTTGATCCCACAACCCTGAGATCATGACCTGAGCCGAAATGAAGAGCCACCCAGGTGCCCCAACAGTAATCAATTTATTAATGACCTAAAAGATGATAAATGATTCTCCCAAATGTTGTTTTTTCAGAATGTCTCTGTTTTATGTTTGTCATGAAAACCTCCAGACAACTCTTTCTCCTCCATTTTCTACATTTCTATCAGTTTCAGATGAGAGGAGAAAGGAGCCACTTTAATGTGGAATAAAATTCATCAAATTCTTGGGGTGCCTGGGTGGCTCAGTCAATTAAGCATCTACCTTTGGCTCAGTCATGATCCCAGGGTCCTGGGATCCAGTCCCACATTGGGCTCCCTGCTCAGCGGGGAGCCTGCTTCTCCCTTTCCCCACTGCTTATGCTATCTCTCTTTCAGTCCCTCAAATAGATAAATAAAATCTTTAAAAAAATTCATCAGATTCTTTTTGTGCACCCAATAAAAAGTTCTATCATATCCCATCCCTAAATTGGGCAATAATGTAGAACCTTGCTGGTGTTGCCTCGGGGAAGATGTTATTGAAAGAAGTATTAGGAGAAGGAAGGGAAAAATGAAGGGGGGGAAATGGGAGGGAGAGATGAGCCATGAGAGACTATGGACTCTGAGAAACAATCTGAGGGTTTTAGAGGGGAGGGGTGTGGGGGGACAGGTTAGCCCAGTGATGGGTATTAAGGAGGGCATGTACTGTATGGAGCACTGGGTGTTATACCAAAACAATGAATCATGGATCACTATATCAAAAACTAATGATGTATTGTATGGTGACTAACATAACATAATAAAAGAAAGAAAGAAAGAAGTTATTACCTGTGCCTTTCAAGGTCTTTTGTTTTTTTGTAGTCCTGATTTGCCTAGTCATCCCCTTCTTTCATGAGAAGTCATCCTCTTCATATGGAAATATACATGTAATTGCTTGCTTTGGCATGGATATAATATTGAGTTAGAACCTTCCAATTCATCATGTGATAAATAACAATAGTTGTCTTTGAGATTTTGGTATTCTTTATTATTCCATAAAGATTTTAGTTTCAAGATGAAAATATTTCATGCTGAGAATTTAGGTTTTTTCTTTCTCCTGAACTTTTTTTTCTCATAACTATGTATATAATCTTGTAAACTTCTATGTGTTAAAGCAGGTTTAATGGGAGTAGACAAAATTATTTAAAATTTTACTTATGAAAGGCCAGACTAGTGTTTAATTTTATAAGATCTACAAATAGAAAACCTTGCATGAACAAATCAGCTTTGTTCATGAAGAACAGATTATTTAGATGCCATATCTGATAGTTAATGTAAACACATGCTCATTTATTTCCCAAATATTCAGATCCTCTGATCATCTTTGAAACACTTCCACTTCCAGTTACAAAGGCATTTTAATACTACTTCCCAACATCTACTTTTTTCTGACTATGCATGAAAAATGTCTTTTGAGAAAAGTGACTTTTGTTGAACTTTGCAAGAAAGTCAGTTTTATAGAGGTGATGGTCACAGGTTAGGTAATTCAATTATTCTGGTTTGTGAACTTGATTGTCAGTAGGTCCGGAGTGGGATTAGTAAGGAGACAAGATTGGTTAGATAGGCTGAGATCATTAGGTTTGATGTTGAATGCAGGTTCCATATAGCTTTGATGAGAGGGCAAAAGGGCTAAAATATATCATCCAGCACACTGAAGTTGACTTTTTTAATATTCAAAATTGAAAATTTAGAAAGTATTGCTCCAAATGTGCTAAACTGAGCATTTGTCTGAATTGAAGAATGAGTGCAGGATTCCTACACTCATTTTATCTTCTCAAAGAATTGGTTTTGTAGGGACGCCTGGGTGACTCAGTCAGTTATGCGTTGGCCTTCAGCTGAGATCATGATGCCAGGGTCCTGGGATCGGGTCCCACATTGGGTTCCTTGCTCAGCAGGGAGCCTGCTTCTCCCTCTGCCTGCCACTCCCCTTGTTTGTATTCTCAAGCTCTCTTGCTCTCTCTCTCTCTCTCTGGCGAATAAATAAAATCCTTTAAAAAATCTTTTTTTTTTTAAAAGAACTGGTTTTGTAAGAAGCCAGTGACACTTGTTTCTTATTTTTATTTCCAATAAATGGTCAAGAGGGCAAGCCAAACATGTAATGAGTACCTCTATGTATTTAGTATCTTCTGTGCTCAGTGGCATATATTCGAGGTTTTTCCTTCTTTTCTTCATTTGGGAAGATAAAACATATAAATACGGAAATAAAGTAATAATACAAGGTGGAAAGTGATAAGTATTAATTGACTGATAGAGATAAAAATTACTTTCAGGAGAGAGGTCAGAGGAAGGAGAACTAACCTAAGTCTGGGGTGGTCAGTTATACCTTCACAGAAGGATTGGCATTGACTTGGACTTTGGCTTAGAATTTTGATGAGTAGAAAGAGGGGAAAATCTATTTTTGGTGAAGGAAAAATGTAAGTAGAACAAATTGGCTGGAGGGGGCGGATTTAGTTAAAGGAATAGTAGAAGATAAGATTTATGGCTCAGAAATGGGAAAACCTGGAATGCGTTTAGAGAATGGCAGTAGCTTGCAATTGCCTTTGATGGGGGGGGTGGGAAGCAAGAGTTGGAAAGATAGACTGGGAGCGTGGGGAATGTAAGGGACAATTTGTGGTAGGTACTGAATGTTCCTGACTCACAGTTGTCATCTTATAAATATTTTTTGAATAAATAAATTCTCTATTAGGTGGAATACAATTGGCTTAGTACGTAGGTTGACCTGAGTTTCTTGAGCAGATACAGTTGTCATATATTTCAGCCTACCACTGATGCCTAGCAAACATCTGCAGAAAAGAGAAAGGAAGACATTTAAAATCAATGAGCAGGGCGCCTGGGTGGCTCAGTTGGTTAAGCCACTGCCTTCGGCTCAGGTCATGATCCTGGAGTCCCGGGATCGAGTCCCGCATCGGACTCCCTGCTCAGCAGGGAGTCTGCTTCTCCCTCTGACCCTCCCCCTTCTCATGCTCTCTCTCTCTCTCTCATTCTCTCTCTCAAATAAATAAATAAAATCTTTAAAAAAAATAAAATAAAATCAATGAGCAGCTATTTATGCAAAGGAAGGTAAAAACTGGGAGCTTTCAAAGACAGGATAAGTGTTATATGTTAATTTCATGGTAAAATTTTTCTTAGATTTTGAAATGTTTATATGTTGAGTTATAAATCAAGAAGTGAGATAACTTGGAAATAGAGAAGTAAATCAGTGAATATTGAAATTAAAGGCATCTGGGTGAATGGAAGAAGAAAGGTTTTGGTTAAAAATTGGATGGAATAAATTTGAAGTGAAGAATTGAGTGAAATGGGAATTAGTGAGTGATTTGTTGAGTAAGAAGAGTGCACATCTCCAGTATGGAAAAAGAAAATACATTTGAATTAGACAGACTGGATTTTGAATCTTCATCATCCAATGACTTGGGCAAGACACTTAACATTATTGAATCTTAGATTATATTCAGGTCATAAGGTTGTTGGGTTTAATGAAATGTTGGATATAAAATATCTGGCACTGTACCTGGCACCTTGTAGTTCTCAATAAATAATGGTAACCTTCCTCCATTTCACCCACTTTCCCTTCTTCCCTCTCCTTAGTATCATAACTGCTGAGCTTCCACACTAAAGTTCTGTTAGTAAAATGCAGAACATTTTGACTCACAAAGTCAGATAGAATTTACTTCCTGGATATCTACCCTGCTGCCTGGATGTCTTTTCATATTTGATCTGAGTAAAGACCAAATTCCATCTGGAGTTTATAAAACATCTTTCACTTGTCATTTTCAAACAGATTTTCTGCATGTGTCTACTAGATGGTTTGAAAGCTGTAAGGAGGAATAAAATGGTGTGAATGAATTCCAAGGTGATATGTAGAGTTCCCCATTGCAATGAACAGTTTTTTGTTATTAAAATCACCAAAGCTTATAATCAAAATTCAAATGGATTTCCATAAGGAAGGAATAGTATGATTTTTATTAATATACTCAATTTCCTCACTGTTACTAACAGGATAAACTCAACATTCTTAGTATGACAATTATGTTCCTTCCGATCTGATTAAGGCTTTTGTTTCATCCTTATGCATTTTTTTCAACCTTATTATTTGCAAACTGTGTTTCATATTCTCATCTAAATTTCACAGCTTCCCATTAACCATGTATTAAGTAGTGAAGGTACTAATTCAAACTTGGTCTCTGTGATTCAACATTCTTGTTTTCTTTCCACAACAGAATGCTTTTTCTCTTTTGTATTCTCTACTAGATGTCTTTTTCTAATATATACTCTGTACCTTCCCATATCTGTGCTTTTGTTCACAATATTCCCTTTGCCTAGAGCAGTTTTTTTTCCTGCCTGTTGTTGTATTTCTTTCGTGGTTCAAATGATACCTTTTCAGTGAAGCCTTCCCCGATGCTTCCAGTTGGAATTTTAGTTCCTTTCCCTATACTCCTGAAGTACTATGGACCTTTATTATAGCACAGTATCCAAGTTTGTTCTATTAGAGTTAATTATTATGACAGAAGCAGTAATTCATTCCTCTAAATATCTATTTTCTTTAATAATATATAGAACTAGTTTTTAGCTGGGCTCATGACTGCCTGAAATCAAGCAATATTCTCAGCCAGTATCCTCAAATAGAAATGGCTATATATGATTAAGTTGTGGTTATTGGGATGCAAGTGGGGGTGTCATGTCATGTGTGTTAAAGGAGTCCTTACTGGGAGGGTGCTTGTCCCTCACCCCTTCCTGCTGGCTGCAGTGTATTTGTCATCTCTGAAATCAGACAGCCATCTTGGGCCATGAATTAGGAGCTGTATGTTGAGAAACTAGGAGGAACAAGAGAGCAGTTTAGGTCCATGATGATTCTAAAACTATCTTACTAGCTCTAGTCTATGGCTAGATTTCTTTCATGTGTGAGAGAAACTTATTTAATTCATTGCTAGTTTAGGATTTCTGTTATTTGAAACTGAATATGATTCTACTTGGTATAATTTTTATTATTCCTAGACAGCGTCTCTTCTCTACCCCAACCTGCCTTCCTCTCCTTGTTATGTTCAAAAACTGTTTGAGGTTAGGAGCCATGTTTCATTTATTTCTCACATTTGAATGAACATATGTTAGAGGGTTAGACATTCATTCATTTATTCAATACATTACTATATGTCAGGTACTGTGTTAAGCAAGAGCAATTCAACCATAGTTCCTGTCCTGACAGAGCTCATAATCTAATTGGGAAGACAGACTCTGAATAAGCAATGTTAATAGTGAATCTCAACATTTGCTGCACATTATTTTTACCTGGAATATTTTTAAAACTACCGAGAACCATGTCACTCCTCTACCTCCTATCTATTAAACCAGAATCTCAGGTGATGGTGTCTGGACATCCATGTTTTAGGAGCTTACCTGGTGATTTTAATGTACATTGAAGTTAAGAGTCATTGAATTAAACCAACAGGAAGGCATAGTAATGACTTTGACCTAATTACTAATAACTACCATGTAAGAACTGTATCAGTTTCCCGTCACTGCCATAACAAATTACCAACAGACTTGGGTGTTGGTAATTTGGGTGACTTAAAACAACAGAAAAATTTTCCCTTACGGTTCTAGTGGCCAGGTTACTGAATGGTATAAGCAGGGCCACGCTCCCCTGGAGACCCGAGGGTGGAATCCTCCCTTGCTTCTAGCTTCTGGTGGCTGAGGAGTTCCTGGATATCTTTGGCTTGTGGCCACATCACCCTATCTTCATGCCTCTATCTTCACATCTATCAGTGTCCTCTTCCTCTTAATAGGACACTTGTCATTGCCCTTAGGCAATAGCCAGATAATCCAGGATGATTTTCTCATTTCAAGTTCCTTAACATAAATCTGCAGAGACCATTTTTTAAATTAGGTAGCACTCAAAGATTTTGGGAATTAGGGCAAGGACATGTTTTTTTGAGGGACAACCATTCAACCCACTGCAAGAATCTGCTGTGTATCAGGCACCAAAATAGCTTTCTTGTGTTTATACATATTTAATCCTAATACCAAATCCATGAGGTAACAATATCCAAATTTTACAGATGTCAAAATACAGACTACTTAACTTCGTCCTTTTGATACCTTTTGGGCCCAGTTTTTGGCTTTAAAAAATACATCTACTATTAGAAAAATCAAAAATGTTATTCATGGAAGTGTTATGTAGTATGCTGGGTAAAAGATCAGCCTTAAAAAAGTGTTTCTAGAATAATGCTGGTACTACTACACAAAGTGGGAAGTCCTGATGCATTTTGCAGGGGGGGTTGGAGGGGTAGGGGTCAATGGCAGTGCTGGAGATGTTTATACAATTAATTTTTCTTTAGTTATTGACATATTCTAGGCATTCCTCTTTTGAATAAACATATAGAAATATGTTTCTTTTCAACTTGTGACATTTCTGAATGGCAAATAAAAAGAAGATACTGCTAAATGTTTCTCTTATAGCTTGAGAGAATGGGAGAAACTTCCTGTTGTTCCAGTGTCCGGTCTCTTCAATATTTAAGGCAGGCTGAAAAACATGTTTTGATGCTTTGATTTGTTTATGATTTCTTACCAACAATAAAAACTGTTTACTTTGCACTGTATGCAACCAATATGTAGATACTTATTTAGAAGTGGTATATTCTCATTTACTTTCTAAATTTTAATCTCTAATGAAGATAGTTGATATTTCAGAAAGAACATGAGTTTTAGAATGAGACAGGTCTTATGTATATTTTAATCCTACTCCAAGCACTTTCTAAAGAGGGGAAATAATACCTACTTTGTAGGGTTGGTGTAAGAATTAAGTGAGATTATGTATATAAAAATACCTGGCACAGTTGATACTTAGAAAATATTAGTTACCCTCCCTTTGTATTTACCTCTCTTTAAAGGGTTGATAATATTGGCTAATTCTGAATTGCCAGTAAAGACCTTTTTTTTTTTTTGCTCCCTACATAAGGAGATCTTGATTACTTGCCTAAAAATATATGATTCAATTTAGAAAGTATGTTGATACTAAGAAAAGGTAATTAAGAAATTTTTATCATTAAATAAGATGACTATAAAATTATTTTTATAATATGATCTCAAGGAACTCCATTGATTGTTATGTAAATAGTTCTTATGCATTTGTAATAATGGTGAGATCTATAAACCTTTAACCCAAGCATCTATCTACAGGTAAAAAACCTAGAAAAAATGCTATTTTATTAAATTCACAAATTCGACACTTTAGAAAACATTTGTCTCTTAGAAAATTTTACATATTTGGATGTACACAATAGATGATCTGGCTTATTTCAGAGAAAGATCAGAAAGGGTAGAAACTAATTAAGAAAGAATCTTTTAAAATCATAAACACCCTCACATACCCAACAGCACACGAAAGAATGAAAATAAAAGCTTAGTACCTAATTAAAACTCATACTCTCTAATTATGTTTTAAACAGTATGTAATTAAAATATGCATACATTTAGTATCTATTTTCTTAAAGTAAAATATGTTTTGAATAGGAAGTAAATAAAAACTTTTTGGGCTGTTTTACCAAAGAGACTGCACCAAGTCTAAAATTTTTTAGTAACTAAAGTACAATTCAATTGGATTTTAAAACTACGTATCTTTCCTTTAAACAACCATGTAAAGCTAATACCTCCCTCTGGATTTGTTTATGAGATGTTTTGGATAGAGGACATTTTGGCTCCATGCTTTACAGTGACTCCTCCACTGATTTGATGGCAATGTCACCTAGTGACTGGAGGCCTCTATCTCCCTAAGGTTTGGGTTTCTGATTGTATGTGCCATCCATGAAAATTTACCTAAGTGACTCAAAATGCCCTAGGAGAGGACTGGCTTTCATAAGAATGTTAAATTTATTAACTTCTTGTTTTGCCACCTTCCCTATTTATGCCATTTCTTTGAACACACTTATTTTTTTTTACTTATTTTATTTAAATTTGATTAGTTACTATATAGTGCATCATTAGTTTCAGATGTAGAGTTCAGTAATTCATTAGTTGCATATAATACTCATGTGCCCTCTTTAATGCCCATCACCCAGTTACCCCATCCCTTCCTCCCCTCCAGCAACCCTCAGTTTGCTTCCTATAATTAATAGTCTCTTATGGTTTGTCTCCCTCTCTGATTTTGTCTTATTTTATTTTTCCCTCCCTTCCCCTATGATCCTCTGTTTTGTTTCTTAAATTCCATATATGAGTGAAATCATATGATAATTGTCTTTCTCTGATTGACTTATTTTGCTCAGCATAATACCCTCCAGGTCCATCCACATCTATGTAAATGGTAAGATTTCATCCCAAGCGCACATGCGCACACACACACAGACCTCTTCTTTATCCATTCATCTGTCGATGGACATCTGGGCTCTTTCCATAGTTTGACTATTGTGAACATTGCTGCTATAAACATTGGGGTGCAGGTGCCCTTCGGATCACTATATTTGTATCTTTGGGGTAAATACCCAGTAGTGCAATTGCTGGGTCATAGGGTAGCTCTATTTTTAACTTCTTGAGGAACCTCCATACTGTTTTCTAGAGTGACTATACCAGCTTGTATTCCCACCAACAGTGTAAGAGGGTTCCCCTTTTTTCTGCATCCTCACCAAAATTTGTTGTTTCCTGACTTGTTAATTTTCGCCATTCTGACTGGTGAACACCCTTCTTTTCTTTTCCTCAGTTTATTGGTGCTCTGTGGCCACTTCAGCTCTTGTCACTATGAGAAGTGATTTACTAAGCCAGAGAGCTTTTATTTTTTATTTTTATTTTTAAGATTTTATTTATTTATTTGAGAGAGAGAGAGAGTATGAGTGAGGGAAGGGGCAGAGGGACAAGCAGACTCCCTGCTGAGTGAGGAACCTGCTGCCCAATCCCAGGACCCTAAGATCATGACCTGAGTTGAAGTCAGACACTTAATTGATTGAGCCACACCTAGGCATCCCTAAGCCAGAGAGCTTTAACTGAATACTTCAGGAGTCTCTTTGAAGGGCAAAGGGGGTTGCTGATAGGGATGGATTTCTGGTTTATCAATCTGCTCCAATCAAAATAGCTTAGCTCTTGTCTGCTTTACATCCCGTGGCTTCTTGTAAGATTTTGTTTAAAGAAAGGTTTTAGCTGTTAAAGAGAAAATTTTAAGCTATATTAATAAGACTCTGATTTCCACTGTGAAAGTTTTTTGACAGAAAAATTAAAAGAATAATACAGTGGACATCCATATGCCCTCCTTTAAGATTCAACAATTAACATTTTAATCTCCTTGCAGAATCATTTCAGAGAAAATTGTACACCTAAACAGTTCATCGTATTTTCTCACTAGTCAAAATACTATTATTGCATCTAGAAAATCCTTAATTCTCCTATCTTATCTAATGCTTAGTACATATTTAAAACCTTCCCAGATATCCCCAAATGGCTATTATAACTGGGTTTTTGTTGTTGTTGTTGTTGTTAAAGATTTTATTTATTTATTTGAGATAGAGTGAGATAGAACAAGCACAGCTTGGTAGAGGGAGGACAGAGGGGGAGGGAGATGGGGCCCCTGGCATGGGGCTCAATCCCAGGACCACAGCATCATGACTTGAGCCAAAGGCAGACGCTTAACCACCTGAGTCAGCCAGGCACCCCATAACTGGTTTTATTGAATGTGAAATCTACCAAATTTCATGTCAAATTTTGAGTTATGTCCATTCAGTGTGGAATACCATATCCTTCCCACACAAAATTTTATTTTTCATGACACTGAATTATTGAAGAGACTAGGTCAGTTGCCTGGAAAGTAGAATGTTTGCATTTGGGCTTGTCTGTTTGTTTCCTATGGTGTCCTTTGTTTCTTTACTCCCTGTATTTCCTGTAACTGTAGATTATGTCTAAAGACTCAGATTCAATTAATCATTTTTGGCAGAGTTCTTCCCAAGTATACTGATCATATCAGGAGATACAAAATGTTACTACTAGTGACCTTAGATTTGATTACTTGGTTAAAGTGGTAATCATAAGATCTTTCTATTATAAAAGTAAGTTTTCTCTTTTGCAATTATTAGCTAATCTGAAGGGAGAAACTTCAGTACAATGTGAATATTCTGCTCCCCATCAACTTTCCATGTAATGGTTTTAGCTTCCATTGATGATCCTTGACTGAATAATTTCCTCTAATTACATTTTAAAACTATCATTCCCTCTGTATTTATTACATATCATTCTTCTGTAAAAAAGGGTTTTCATTCATCAATGACAATAAACTATATATTTCATCCTTAAAAAGTAAGGTAAATCCTTAATTCTTTCCCTCCAATCACCAATTTTCAGAGTAAAGAGAATAAAAGTTACCTCTGATGGAAGCAAGGGATTTTCCTTTTCTCCTCCCTCTGTCCCTTTTTTTTCTCTTCTCACATTTTCATTTTTTTAGTGTGTATCATATTGTTCTCATGGATTTTTACTTATTCAATGTATTATAATTAACTACAGTTACTAATTTTGATGCACAAGTTACCTTAAATGTGGCCATTGAGAGCACCTTTACACTGGTTCTTATGTCCATTTGATATGTTCCTTTAGTCTCTGAGTTCTTCCTTGCTTTCTGACACAATATAGCCCATGTTCAACTTGTACGTTCCCTGAGCCATACCTGGAATCAGCCATTTCTCCAAGAAGAACTGGTCTCCTCTCAGTTTTTAGAAACTGTATATTAAAACAAAACAAAACAGGGGCACGTGGGTGGCTTAGTTGTTGAGCGGCTGCCTTCAGCTCAGGTCATGATCCCGGGGTCCTGGGATCGAGCCCCACATCGGACTCCCTGCTCAGCAGGAAGCCTGCTTCTCCCTCTCCCACTCCTTCTCTCACTGTGTCTCTCTCTGTCAAATAAATAAATAAAATCTTTAAAACAAAACAAAACAAAAATAAAAACAAAACTGTATATAGATGATGTTATACAGTTGTATTATTTTGTATCTGGAGGAGCATAGGCTTCATGAGTATGTGGTCAGTGTAGTCACATAGGACCCCATGTTCGGAAGAGCCTTGTGGTTGGGGTTGTCTCTGTGGTTGCTATCTTAAAACTCTTAATAATTCTATCTCTGACTATGTGTTTTGTAAATGAAGTCAATGCAACAATCGAGTATGCACTGGGATTTGGAGCCCTGGTTGATGCCAAATCTCACTTTCTGCCCACCTCTCTGGAATGAGACCTTCTGCCTACTCTGGGGTCCCTGTTGTCCTGCTCTCAGATCCTTCATCCCAGTGTCCTTGTACAAGACACATGTTGTCCTTTGCTCGTAGCAGGGGCCTTGGTGTAGACACATAGTGGGCTATGGCCTGGTGTGCTTGCCTTGCAGCATCTTGTGGTAGGGTATTATGGGCCATTCTCCTTGCCCTGGCTGGCAGCACCATAATTTGTCTGTTGGGCCACCAGCTTGAGGTTTCATTTTCATAGGAATAAGCCTCTCACTCATTCCTAATCTAGATACCAAACATGTCCTGATGTAGAGGATGAAAGATCTTTGGGGCTTTCTTAATCTGTCTCAGTTGGGGTAGCAAACTGTTGGGAAGGGTAACAGCCTGACTTCCTTAGACGCTGCCTCTACGTGGTACACAGTACATCAATTCAGGGACTTGGTTTGAGAACCATGAGTACTTGAGCTTAAATTTACAAAAAAAAAAAAAAAAAATCACACTTAGAGACTAGAATGAAAGTTCACTGCAGGAAATATTTGCAGTCAGTGGAAAAGTTTGTGTATGCTTGAAAAAGTTTATTCATCACTGAACAGTGTTTTGATGATGGGATTTAAAATGCTTTTGCAGTAAATCAACTAATATAAATTATAGCTTACTGCATATTACATGTGTAGAGAAGAAGGAAGGACACATAAACATAAAAATTTATATTTCATGTGTTCAGATAACAGCTATCCCCTCATTTTAAAAATGAGGAAACCACCTTGATGAGTTATAAGATGTACCAAATAACTAAAGCTAGGCTTCCAGACTCCTCTCTCAATCCTGCTGTTTCTAGTTTATTCTACTGCGTATGGCAATATAAGATAGCATGTGAGAAAAGCCAATTGAAAAAAGAAAAGAAAGGAAAAGCCAATAGAGTGATACAGATTGTCAAGTGGTGCCATAGTGGTTCATAGGATGGAGTAATAACTATAGATTGGAGTAATAACTGCTAAGGGCTTGAGTTAGATTAGTTATACCCCTCTCCCTTCCCATATATTCCTGATTGCCACTTATTCTGGTCAAGTTTTTCCATAATTCTTGGCTTCTGATTTATAATTTATATGTTTATTTATTTTCTAAAAAAAGATCTATTTTTTAGAGAGAGAGCATGGGGGAGGGACAGTAGGAGAGGGAGAGAGAATCTCAAGCAGACTCCCACTAAGCACAGAGCCCAGCGTGGGGCTTCATCTCATGACCCTGAAATTGTGACCTGAGTCGAAATCAAGAATTGGACATTTAACCGACTGAGCCACCCAGGCACCCCTAATTTATATATTTATTAAATTTATTCTTTAATGTCTGTCTCCCCTGACTTCACAAGAACATAAGTTCCACAAGAGCAGGAATTTTTGTCTGTCATTTCACTGATGTGTTTCCAGTGCCTAAAACCATGCCTGATACATGGTGGGAGCTTAATGAGTATTTACTGAATGAATAAACCAATGAGTGAGCAAGTAAGGAAAATCATCTCCTAAATTTAAGAACTTATTTATGTTGGAAAGTAATGAGAGACAAGAGAGGCAGAAGAGATAGAAGCTGGAATTAGAAGAACCTTAAAAGATAATGAAAATAATTTGGAGCTTGTCCTATCATGAAGACATAATTTTGTCACTGACTCCATGAACACACATGGGTTTTCATTTATCAAATTATGGTCTGTTTATTTTTATTATAATAGGTACTTTCCTCTCAGGTTCCAGGTGATGTGGATGTTTGTTTTAATCATAAGATAGACTGAAAATATTATTTTGCCATACTGAACTGCTGGAATAGTGGAAAAATCTCTGGAAAATAAGTTTTGTTTTGATTCTGTAGATGTGTATGCACCCATTTATAAGTGGGTATTATGTACTTTGAATTAACATGTACTTATGCCAAAGTACTAAGTAAGTCCTGATGTTACTTGTAATGTATTCTTGCCCTAGGCAAATGTTTTCGTGTTTCAGTAGGCCTCAGTCAATTTGAGTTAGAAATTGCCAAAACCTTCCAATAAGACTTTACCATATGTAGCAATTCATATTTCATTTTTTTTTCTTAGTAAAGATTGTTTTCTATTGCATTTAGATGCAGAAGGCCTTGAGTTTTATTGTGTGATAAAAGCAGTCAACAAGCAAATGCAAATGTACTGGGAACATTTGGATAATTATCATTATTTGACTTTAACCCCACAATCTTTTTTTTCCCCATCTGGGGAAACAGTTACTATCCCTCTTTTAATTTAAACATATCTAGAGGATCATTCATATTAATAAATTACAAAAGTTTTTTTGGCTGACCTTACATAGAACACAGATGCCAGAGTGATACACATTTTTAAATAACCAATTCTGATTTTTTCCCTGAGACTTCTAAAGCAATTATTACCAATATGAAGAAGAAAGGGAGGCCCATTTAAAATACCAGTGGGTGATTCATACTTCAAGCACTAAAAGGAAAACTTATATTAGAATATTATATTATAAATGATAAAAGATAAAATTAACAAAATTGACCAATATGATAAGTCAAAACCTAATAAAGAAGATCCTTCACATACAAAAATAAACAGCCATCTTTCTCCACACAATGAAAAACAGGTAGGTTCAAAAATGAAGAGAGAGAACTCACAACCCTCCTCTCTCTCCACTCACATATACACACCAGAGAAGAAACCACTTGATATGATTTCTGTTAGTACAGGTTAGTTTTGTTTATTCCGGAATTTTATATAAATGGAATAATAGAGTATATACTTTTTTGTGTCTAGATTTTCACTCAGCCTATGCTTTGGAGATTTATTCATGTTGTTGTGTCTATTAATTATCTGTTCCTTCCTATTGTTGAGTATTTTTTTCATGGTGCAATTTACCAAAGCTTGTGTATCCATTCACTAGATGATGGCTCTAATTGACAAACCTACCACAAAGTTTATTTTTTTTTATACAGGGCCCTTGGTGGGCATATATTTTCATTTCTCTTGAATAAATACCTAGCAGGGGGATTGCAGAATCACAGGGTAGATTTATGTTTAATGTTTTAACAAATGGCAACACAGTTTTCCGAAGAAGTTGTACTATTTTACATTCCCACCAGCAATATTTGTGAGTTCCAGTTGCTCCACATCCTCTCCAATGTTTATTTTACTTTAGCCCTTCTTGAGGGTGTGGTGGCACTTTATAGTGGTTCCAATCAGCATTTCCTGATAACTGATGGTTTTAAGATCTTTTTCATGTGCTTATTGGTTCTTTGTAAATCTTTTTTTGTGAAATGTTTAAATGGTTCTGCATGTGTAACAGTAATGATTTAGAAGAAAAAGCAGAATGTAAATTAATTTTAAAAAGCTCACTTTAATTAAAGAGCCCCCATTAACACTGACCTTACTGTCTGCCAGCTGGTTATGGACTTGGTCCACATTACTTCCTGTAAATTCTCTATGAAGTAAATATTATTACCTCCATGACTAAGTAACTTGAATATACTTAAATTACTAGAAACTTTAAGAAAAATATATTTATATGAGCTCAACGTAATAAAATTGAGTCTCTACTTAAGCAAATCCAATACAGGAAATATTTACTAGTACAATATGTTTATATTAAGCATAAGAGAGCTTAAACTATTTGTTTTAGAATACTTTTATTTTCTAATTTTATTCATCTAAATTGGTTATTACTATTAATTATTAAATAATTGCAATTATTTTTTTCTGCAGTTAATACAAATCACAAGATTGCATTGTATATACTAAATTTTTATTTTAAAGTATTTGTTACACATTCTACTGTTGTAAAAACCATATTTCTGATTGAAGGTCCTATTTAAAACTTTATAAGTATATTTTTAAATATTTTCATATTACCAATAATATGAAAAAATAAAAAATCTCTTATAAAAATATATCATTTAATGTAAAAAACATATAAATGATGAAACAGAAGAAAATAAAATGTTATTATGTAGGAAAAATGGATTTTAAATTAAATATACCAAAACCCAGGGGTAACATTAAATACCAAGTGAACACAAGTAAACAAGAGAAATGGCTTTGAGTCCTTTAGAAAACTTTTAAGACACTTACCCTACATCTCCACAAAAAAATTCTTTCATGACTGAGTCTAAAATGAAGAACTTTAACTTTATTTGGGAATCACTGATATTAAAAACATTCTGGGACATGCTTTTGTTAGGAGAATACATTGGCCATGGAGAATATTGCCTTAGCCTTGGCCCAGAAGATCCTTTAAAAAAAAAAAGATTTTATTTGAGAGAGAGAGAGAGTGCGAGTGCGTGCATGAGCAAGTGAGTGCACAGGGGGAGGGGCAGAGGGAGAGGGAGAGAGAAGCCCAAGCAGGATCTGCGCTGAGCGTGGAACCTGAGGCAGGACTTGATCTCAGGACACCGAGATTAGACCTGAGCCAAAATCAAGAGTCATATACTTAACCAACTGCACTGCCCAGGTACTCCGAAGATCCCTTTTTAATAAAGCAATTCTCTGACCCCTTTTTCCTGGATAAAGCAGGCCCAATGGGGAAATCTGTCCAGTGGGCGTTAAACAAGTAATGAGTCAGAAAGCATTTTCTTTCTTTTATGTTCAGACCAACTTTTAATAATCAATTCAAAACCTTTTTACAAAGCCATTGCATAGTCTTTTGGGGTTTAATATAAATCTATCAAAGTAAAGTATTACAAAATTTTTCCGAACAGTACTGAGAGCATGGGGGCAGGGAGTGTGTGAGGAGTCCAGATACCCTGTTTACCTTCATTAGCATCAGGATAGGTGAATTCAGGTTACCAAGGCTGATTCTAGCTTTTTTGTGGTTGATCTTGCTTTTTTTCTAATGTGAGTGAATATACTTTTTAGAAGTCCTTGAAACGGAGTTCTACCTTCTCTATTTCAGGACAATAAACTTGATATTATAGTTGACATTGACATAAACTCCGGATGTTTAAGAGACTTTTATATTTATGATTTCAAAAGCAATGACCACCAGGCTTGTGAAGTCAATTTCACATATGTAATAGGTACCTGAGACCTGAAGAACATACGGCTTGATCAATGTCATATTACCTGAGAAAGTTGAATAACTGGGACTAGAACTCGGGTATATTTATTCTTTCCAAAATTCTACAAAGCCTTCAATGTTAGACAGCCTCTTCTAGGTGAATTCTTTTGTCCTGTGCAGGTTATAAGATTGGATATTTGCTTGCCAAACTGGAAAAAGCCATTTCTCTGGATATTTAAGCTTGTGAAACACCAAGGAATACAGTTTTTATTATAAATATAAAGTGTTTTTATTTTTTAACTTAACTAATGTTTTTCTTTTGCTTTTCTAGACTCAGATAATTATAAATAAGTTTCTAACCAAATGAATGTCAAGATAGACATTTATAACTTGTACAGGACACAGTGCAATTCATTGTTTAAGATTGTCCCATACTTTGAAGGGTATTGAGCATCACTAGTTTCTACCTACCACCACACCATATCCTTTTCCCTCACTGTAGCATATATAGACTTCTATTACAACATATCAAGCATTTTACTAAATTTGTTTACTCTCAAATTTGTGGCTTCTCCCAACCTGTACATTCTTTGAGAATGTACACTATGTCTTTATTTTTCTATCAAGAAAAGCAAACACAGTTCTGGGATCTTCAAGGTACCTTGATATATAAATATATAATATATAAGTATATTATATACTTATATACAATACATAAATATATATATGCTTTATTTTTATAGCAGTTGTAGATTTACAGCAGAATTAAGCAGAAAGTACAGAAGGTTCCTGTATACTCCCTGCCCCACATATGTACAGCTTCCCCCACAATCCACATCCCCCACCAGAGTGGTGCATTTGTTACAGTTAATGAACCAACACTGACACATGATTATCACCTGTGTCCACAGTTCACATTATTAGGGTTTACTCTTTGGTGGTGTATATTCTATCGGTTTGACAAATAATATAAATCTACCACTAATGAATCATTCAGAAGAGTTTACCCTAAAAATTCCTTGTGTTCTACCTATTCATCCCTTCCTCCTCTTAAAGTCCTGGCAACCACTGATCTTTTTATTGTTTCCAGTACTTTACCATGAGCTGCCTGAGTTTAGCTGGGCCATTCTTGCTTAAGCTCAAGCTTACTGCTTGAGAATATGTCTTGGGATTCAGTAAGGTGGTAGCTGGCAATGCAGCCATCTAAAGATTCATTTGGGCTAATAGTCCAAGACAGTTTCTTTACCCACATGTCTGGAGTCTCAGCTGGAATGACCGGAACAGCTGGCGGCAGGCCAGGCATCTCTCTTTCAGTGTGGCCTCTCCACATGCCTATCTCAGGCTTCCTCACAACATGGCAGGATAGTTGGACTTCCTACATGGCATCTGGCTTCCCCCTGAGTGAGTGTACTATGAGAGAGGATACAAAAGCTGTCATTTCTCTTAAAGGCCAGGTCCCAAAGTGGCGCAGTATTATATCCATTGTATTCTATTGGTCAAAATAGTCACAGGTTCAGCCCACATTTAAGGGGGTGGATAAATAAACCCTAGACCCCATCTCTTGATAGGGGAGTGACAAAGAATTTATGGCATCTTTAATCCACCAGGATGGATAACAGCATTTGAGTTATGTCTGGAATGGAAATTGATAATTATGACAAACAAAAATAGGATTAGGAAGGGACATTCTAGGCAAAGGAAACTGAAATTATATTCGGGAGATGGAAAGTCCACAATATCCCAGTTTCCTGGAGTGCAGTAAGTAGAAAGTAACTTGGTGAAACATAATATAGGTTAAAGTCAGATAATGGCAAGGGTTTTTGTTTTTTGTTATTTTTTTTAAGATTTTTAAAAATTTATTCATTTGAGAGAGAGAGAGTGAGAGCACGAATGGGGGGAGGTTCAGAGGGAAAGGGAGAAGCAGACTCCCTCCTGAATAGAGAGCCCGACAATGACAATGGTGAGGGGCTCCATCCCAGGACCCCACAATCATGACCTAAGCCAAAGGCAGACACTTAAACCAACTGACTGAGCCACTCAGGCACCCCTAAAGTCAGATAATGTGACTTTTTGAATAGTTTTTAATATCACAGTAAGGAGTTTCCACATGAATCAATGGTCAGTAACTATAAAAGAATGTATAGTTTAGCCATCCAACTTTTGTTAAATCTTGATGAGAGAAGAGCTTACTACTTGTGCAGCAATACATAGTTTTATAAGTACTTTTTCTACTAACCTATTCACCACAGCAAAGAAAACGTGAACAGGGTTGTAGAGCACATTACCACCTTCAAGTCTTTTCTCACCCTTGTCTCATTACCCTTAAAACCAAAAATCTAATGCCTCCCTCCTCTATGTTCCTGTAGTACATTCTTCAATTTTAGCACTACAGCGAGTCACAGCACATTGTTTCATGCTTACTTCTGTATGTGTTCTGCTGCTTTAGTTCCTAGACACATTCCACAAGGGCCTTTCCTTATTTAGTGTCCCATCCTGGTGAATGGATAATTTAGCTCAGTAACTTCAAATTAACATGTGAAAACACAATTGCATCTCTTAGTTGGCCCGACAATTGATTCCTCTTATAACTCTCCTTGATTACTTGAAGTATGGATTTGGTTTAGCTAATCGTATCTTATCCTTCCTCACGTAGTTAAGCAGAAAGAAGAAATTAAAATGACAATCACTTCTTTATCTTTAAAAAAAAGAAAGTTTTCTTCTGATTGATGGTTGAAGTACCTTTCCTACTGTTTCATTATACACCTGTATTTTCTCCTTGTAAATTTCAGTTTATGAAAGGATCAAGAATGCTACATCGATGACAGAATCTACTTTTAGGTAACAGGCTTAAAGAAATGTTATGCTTAGTAGAATTGAGCTATTTTATAAGTGGAGGTTAGCTCATAATGATTTTGAGTAAAGTACAATATAAAATTAGATGATAAGAAGAGAAGACGTATATGAAAGAAACTATTAATTGATCTTCTCTTGAGCATGAACCCATACACATCTACTTAAACATTTGTCCTTTATACTATTCAAAATAAGAAAAGCAAATAAAATTATAGTTATTACGAGTGACCTACAAAAAGACTCATTATGAACAATACAGCAAAGGATTCTTCTTCATTTTAACTGTATCTATTCTATAAAATGTTAGAGTTCCTCTAATAATTTAATAACTAGATTAATAGTTTAATTAATTAATAATTTAATAACTAGATTAAATCTTATATGGAATTAATTGTGTTCACTCAAGCAGTTGCTAGGTCATATACCCAGAAATTAGTCTTAGCAGCTTAAAATCTTACTTTTTTCCTTTTATGTATGATTATGATATTCTCACGTAACCCTATTTCTCTCTAATCTGCTCATCTGTAAAGAAAAACAAAGCTGGGGGCGCCTGGGTGGCTCAGTCGTTAAGCATCTGCCTTCAGCTCAGGTCATGATCCCAGCATCCTGGAATCGAACCCCGCATCAGGCTCCCTGCTCTACGGAAGCCTGCTTCTCCCTCTCCCACTCCCCCTGCTTGTGTTCCCTCTCTTGCTGTCTCTCCCTCTGTCAAATAAACAAATAAAATCTTAAAAAAAAAAAAAGAACAGAAAACCCAGAAATGGACCCACAACTATAGGGTCAACTAATCTTCAAAAAGTAGGAAAGACTATCCAATGGAAAAAAGACAGTCTCATCAAAAAATGGTGTTGGGAAAACTGGACAGTAACATACAGAAGAAGGAAACTGGACCACTTTCTTACACCATACCCAAAAATAAATTCAAAATGGATGAAAGAGTTAATTGTGAGACAGGAGACCATCAAAATCCTAGAGGAGAACACAGGCAGCAACCTATTTGACCTTGGCCATAGCAACTTCTTACTAGACATGTTTCTAGAGGCAAGGGAAGCAAAAGCAAAAATGAACTATTGGGGTTTTATCAGTTTAAAAAGCTTCTTCACAGGGTGCCTGGGTGGCTCAGTAGGTTAAGCATCTGCCTTTGGCTCAGGTCATGATCCCAGGGTCCTGGGATCAAGCCTTGTTGGGCTCTCTGCTCAGTGGGGAACCTGCTTCTCCTTCTCCCTCTGCCTGCCTCTCTGCCAGCTTGTGCTCTCTCTCTCTCTGTCAAATAAATAAATAAATAAAATCTTAAAAAAAAAAAAAAACCTTCTTCACAGCAAAGGAAACAATCAACAAAACTAAAAGGCAGCCTATGGAATGGGAGAAGATATTTGCAAATGACATATCTGATAAAGGGTTAGTATCCAAAATCTATAAAGAACTTATTAAACTCAACACCCAAAAGCCACATAATCCAGTTAAAATATGGGCAGAAGACATGAACAGACATTTTTCCAAAGAAAACATCCAGATGGCCAACAGACACATAAAAAGATTCTCAAAAAGATTACTCATCATCAGGGAAAATACAAATTAAACCATAATGAAATACCACTTCACACCTGTCAGAGTGGCTAAAATTAACAACACAGGAAACAGCAGATGTTGGTGAGGATGTGGAAAATGGGGAACCCTCTTACATTATTTGTGGGCATGCAAACTGGTGCAGCCACTGGGAGAACAGTGTGGAGATTACCCAAGAAGTTAAAAATAGAACTACCCCATAATCCAGCAATTGCACCACTAGGTATTTACCCAAAGGATACAAAAATACTGATTCAAAGGAGCACATACACCCTGATGTTTATAGCAGCATTATCAACAATAGTTAAAGTATGGAAAGGGCCCAAATGTCCATTGACTGATGAATGGATAAAGAAGATGTGTGTGAATGGAATATTACTACTCATCCATCAAAAAGAATGAAATATTTCCCTTTGCAATGGCGTAAATGGAGCTAGGGTGTATTATGCTAAGCCAAATAAGTCAGAGAAAGACAAATACCATATGATTTCACTCATATGTGGAATTTAAAAAACAAAACAGATGAGCAGAAGGGAAGGGGGAAAAAAGAGAGGGAAGCAAACCATAATGGACTCTTAACTATGGAGAACAAACTGAGCGTTAATGAAGGGAGGTGGGTGGAGGATAGGGTAGATGCGTGATGGGTATTTTTTTTTTTTATTATTATTATTTTTTTAAGCGTGATGGGTATTAAGGAGGGCACTTGTTGTGATGAGCACTGGGTGTTGTATGTAAGTTATGAATCACTAAATTCTACTCCCAAAACCAATATTACACTATACATTAACTAACTAGAATTTAAATAGAAATTTGGAAAAAAAAGGAGATTGCTATGATGGGCTGGCATGCTATATTTGAACATGATTTTGCAAAGAAATGTTGGGAATTCAAGTTAAAACTGAGAGAGAAGTTCAGGATATATTGTTTTTCAGTCAACCTCCAGGCTTCAAGAAAGATGGTATGTCTTCCTTAAATGTATTATTAGCTAAAAATGATTATCTTCCCTCTGCATTTAAAAATATATAGTCTCAGGGTTTTTGTCTTTGTTACCATAATTCAGAATGCCTTGGGTTATAATAGGTTTAACTGAAATGAGACAAAGTCTTGATCTCTTTGTTTGAATAAAAATTCAGCATTTCATGGTATTTTTGTGACATGAATATATAAAAGAGAGGAAAGGGAATTCCAAAAGTGCTCTTCTAGCTCAAAAAAGAAACCTCACAACTATTTATATTTTTAGGAAATAAGGATGCTAATTTGGGTAGTATTACCAGGGCAAATAATCATTGAAATGTTAAGAAACAAATCTCACTGATATGAGGAATTCTTAATCTCAGGAAACAAACTGAGGGTTGCTGGAGTGGGGGGGGAGTGGGAGGGATGGGGTGGCTGGGTGATAGACATTGGGGAGGGTATGTGCTATGGTGAGTGCTGTGAATTGTGTAAGACTGTTGAATCACACATCTGTACCTCTGAAACAAATAATGCAATATATGTTTAAAAAAAAAAAAAGAAGAAGATAGTAGGAAGGGAAAAATGAAAGGGGGGAAATTAGAGGGGGAGACGAACCATGAGAGATTATGGACTCTGAGAAACAAACTGAGGGTTCTAGAGGGGAGGGGGGTGGGGGAATGGGTTAGCCTGGTGATGGGTATTAAAGTGGGCACATATTGAATGGAGCACTGGGTGTTATACGCAAACAATGAATCATGGAACACTACATCAAAAACTAATGATGTAATGTATGGTGATTATTATAACATAATAAAAAAAAGATTAAAAAAAAAAAAGCAGAAACTAGCGGTGCCTGTCTTGCTCAGTGGGATAGAGCATGGGACTCTGGATCCTGGGGTTGTAAGTTTAAGCCCCGTGCTGGTTGTAGAGATTACTTAAAATAAAATCTTTAAAAACAACAACAACAAAAAAGAAACAATCAGAATTGAAAATCTGGAGTCCTAACAGGTTATATTTCTCAGAGCGGGGCAATAATCTCTAAAGTGGAGGTGCCCCAAAGACCCCTTCATACAAATAACACTTTGAAGGACAGTTTCAATAACTTAACACAGAACAGATTATACTTTGTAACATATGTTTCTTTCTTTTTTTTTTTTTAAGATTTTATTTATTTATTTGAGAGAGAGAATGAGAGAGAGAGAGCATGAGAGGGGGAGGGTCAGAGGGAGAAGCAGACTCCCTGCCGAGCAGAGAGCCCGACGCGGGACTCGATCCTGAGACTCCAGGATCATGACCTGAGCTGAAGGCAGTCGCTTAACCAACTGAGCCACCCAGACGCCCTGTAACATATATTTCATAGGAGTACAAGATCAACACTTCTAGATGTTATTTTCCATTCACCATTTTATCAGAACTAGCTGTATGTGGTAGAATAATATACATATTTTTTCTGCAACTGTATGGAGAGAAACATTTTATCCTTTCCATATTTCTGAGATTTCTTACACCAGCATTTAGGAGTACATGCAATTTCAAATCTTAGCACTGTGGTATCATCACACAGCACCAAGAGGGGAGAGAAAAATTGGCCTAAGAACATTACAATTTAAAATGTCGAAAGGAAAAGGCACAGAGAATTTTTACAAAGGGAACCATGAGACATCTAATGTTTTGCATGCACAATTCTTTTCTTTGTTGACTGTAATCAACACTCCATCTTAAATTTGGATATGTGTAGTCTTTCCTAAATATCTTATTGCAGCACACTACTTAGCATCCCAGTAAGCATGTTTGTGATACATCCTTTTAAGGCTGCATTAGCTTGTAGCATTTCATAAGCAGTACTTCTACATGTAAATGAACACTATCCTGTTTATTTTATTTTGTATTTCTTAATTCCCTACAAGGCTACCAGCTGATATAAATAGGTTCTGATCCTCAATGCAGTGGAACTTGCCAACTTTCTTCTGTATGGGGCTCGATAAATCATGGATACACTTTAAATGGACAGAAACACAGTTGGAGGGCTCCTTACAAGGAATGAAAATAATCATCCTTTGAGGGCTAAGTTGAAATTCCAAGTCACTCTCTCAGTGGAGACCAGGTTTAGAGAAGCAGTCCTGGTATTTCTCTGTTGTTTTAAAAGTTTGGTTGGGTTCTTGACCTCTCCAATAGAGCAGGTAACTCCATAGGATGAGTATGTTGTTCTCTGAGATCATTTTGCCTCAGCTCTTTCACAAGGAGGATGAAACTCCCTTGTGGATCATTGGGGGTTAAAGCATTGCAAAGTTTTTAAAACTTCAAGTTCTATAGAGAAACAAAATTGTGATACACTCTGCAAACATCACATTTTTATTGCAATATTGGATATAGCTACTAATGCTGGTTTTCAAAAACAATTTCTTCATTTCTATTACAAAAAAATTCAGAGACAACAGTCACTAAGTATAGGTCAGGCACTCCCCCTTTGTTTGGGGCTAAGTGGGAAACTACTAATTCTACAAATATTAATTCTGACCTCTATTGTGGCCAAAATGTTTAGGAAAGGAAATATTCCCCTACAGAAGGAAGATTGTCACCTCAGGTGAAAGATGCTGTCATGACAGAGATTTCTCTTTCAGTGCTACATGCCATGGAGAGCAGGCCCAGCATTTAGAAACATTTAAGGAATGTGTTGTTGCTGTATCTTTGCCATAGAAATGAAAACAGTAGCAGTAACTAGGTGCAGGTGTATATTTTTGTGTGATACAGTTCCCCACAGTTCTTGAAAATAAGTTCTTTGCTCTTACACTTGATGCTCAATGATCAAATTAATAAGGTCAGATGGGACAGTACAGTATTTAGAAGTTTTTAGAATATTCACTGTAGCACCCTGTTACTTCTGGTTTTAGGAGCATTTGTAAATTAAAGCTTTTACACTGATAGGACAAAGGGGATTAACAATCCTGTTCAGTCCCTTTATTGTGTGACAGTTCTCTAGAAAGGATGTATTTTTCAATGATAGAGTAGTCAAATCAGTTCTTGGAAGAAAAAGGTAAGAACAATAGTTGGGATTTAAATCTTTTCTTTCCCTCCCTTCCTCCCTTCCTCTCTCTCCCTTTTCCTTCCTTCCTTCCTTCCTTCCTTCCTTCCTTCCTTCCTTCCTTC
>NC_058412.1:13033685-13071061 GCF_002201575.2 Neomonachus schauinslandi | reverse complement strand
TTCCTTCCTTCCTTCCTTCCTTCCTTCCTTCCTTCCTTCCTTCCTTCCTTCCTTCCTTCCTTCCTTCCTTCCTTCCTTCCTTCCTTCCTTCCTTCCTTCCTTCCTTCCTTCCTTTTCTAGACAACAGAGAATGCCAAGGTGATATGATATATGAAAACAAAGGTAGGACTTGTTAGGGACAAATAAAGTCACAAATATGGCATTCTTGTTAATGAATATGTAGGTTGAATGCCCCTTCCTTGGATAGTGTAGTCTTATATAGACTAAGTTTGGAAGTTTGGAACAACTTTGATACAAACGTTGAATTTCTGTTTAGGATTAGTTTAGGATTACCAGGTTTCTAAAGAGTCTCACACCTCTATAAGGAGCTTTATATTGTTTGTTATCATGGGTCTGGACTCAACTGAATAAAATGGACCATTGGTGCCTGTGTCTAGAGAGAAAAAAGCAAATTAGTAGCAAGAAACCTATTACTGTAGGAGGCTTGAATCTAAGACAGTAGGTCTTGACACTTAACTATATACTAAAAGTCAGCAGGATGTGATGAAAACCTTTCAGTGAAGTCCTAGTGATGTCCTCTACTAAACCTCTGAGTGAATTCAGTTATGTCTTGATATGATAGCATTGTTTGTCCAGGGCTACTGGTAGAGCTTCCTGTATTATGAATGGAATATGTTCATATGACTTATTAGTGTTTTGCAATAATAAAGCACAACATTTTATAAAGTACTTAGATGTTTTTCCCATGAGTGGTCTCTGGGAAATGCATCAGAAGCACCATAGAGGATTCATTAATAATTTAGGTGGGAAGTACCTAGTCTTCTGTTTACTATAGATCTCATGTTCTTAAGAACTTTGAGGAGTGCATCTGATCGCTTCAGTTCTTTGTCTGTACAAACTTTGGTCAGTTTATGTTTTCAGGATTCATTGTAATATTCTGCTACCCATGAATGTGGAGAATGAAGTCATGGATGAATCTAGGACTTCACACACTTCCCTTACAATCTATCTTTAAGACGCATCCCCCACAACTTTTAAAAAAATTTTTTTATTGTTATGTTAATCACCATACATTACATCATTAGTTTTTGATGTAGTGTTCCATGGTTCATTGTTTGCGTATAACACGCAGTGCTCCATGCAGAACGTGCCCTCTTTAATACCCATCACCAGGCTAACCCATCCCCCCACCCCCCCTCCCCTCTAGAATCCTCAGTTTGTTTTTCAGAGTCCATCATCTCTCAGGTTTGTCTACCCCTCCGATTTCCCCCCCTTCATTCTTCCCCTCCTGCTATCTTCTTCTTCTTCTTTTTTTTTTCCCTAACATATATTGCATTATTTGTTTCAGAGGTACAGGTCTGTGATTCAACAGTCTTGCATAATTCACAGCGCTCACCATAGCACATACCCTCCCCAGTGTTTATCACCCAGCCACCCCATCCCTCCCACCCCCCCCCCCCCTCTAGCAACCCTCAGTTTGTTTCCTGAGATTAAGAATTTCTCATATCAGTGAGGTCATATGATACATGTCTTTCTCTGATTGACTTATTTCGCTCAGCATAACACCCTCCAGTTCCATCCACGTCATTGCAAATGGCAAGATCGCATTCCTTTTGATGGCTGCATAATATTCCATTGTATATATATATACCACAGCTTCTTTAACCATTCAGCTGTCAGTGGACATCTTGGCCCTTTCCACAGTTTGGCTATTGTGGACATTGCTGCTATAAACATCGGGGTGCACGTACCCCTTCAGATCCCTACATTTGTATCTTTGGGGTAAATACCCAGTAGTGCAATTGCTGGTTCGTATGGTAGCTCTATTTTCAACTTTTTGAGGAACCTCCATACTGTTTTCCAGAGTGGCTGCACCAGCTTGCATTCCCACCAACAGTGTAGGAGGGTTCCCCTTTCTCTGCATCCCCGCCAACATCTGTCATTTCCTGACTTGTTAATTTTAGCCATTCTGACTGGTGTGAGGTGGTATCTCATTGAGGTTTTGATTTGGATTTCCCTGATGCTGAGCGATGTTGAACACTTTTTCATGTGTCTGTTGGCCATTTGGATGTCTTCTTTGGAAAAATGTCTGTTCATGTCTTCTGCCCATTTCTTGATTGGATCATTTGTTCTTTGGGTGTTGAATTTGATAAGTTCTTTATAGATTTTGGATACTAGCCCTTTATCTGATATGTCATTTGCAAACATCTTCTCCCATTCTATCGGTTGTCTTTTGGTTTTGCTGACTGTTCCTTTTGCTATGCAAAAGCTTTTTATCTTGATGAAGTCCCAATAGTTCATTTTTGCCCTTGCTTCCCTTGCCTTTGGCGATGTTTCTAGGAAGAAATTGCTGCGGCTGAGGTTGAAGAGGTTACTGCCTGTGTTCTCCTTTAGGATTTTGATGGACTCCTGTCTCACATTTAAGTCTTTCAACCATTTTGAGTCTATTTTTGTGTGTGGTGTAAGGAAATGGTCCAGTTTCATTCTGCATGTGGCTGTCCAATTTTCCCAAAACCATTTGTTGAAGAGACTGTCTTTTTTCCATTGGACATTCTTTCCTGCTTTGTCAAAGATGAGTTGACCATAGAGTTGAGGGTCCATTTCTGGGCTTTCTATTCTGTTCCATCGATCGATGTGTCTGTTTTTGTGCCAGTACCATACTGTCTTGATGATGACAGCTTTGCATCCCCCACAACTTTTAATAGCAAGTAATCCAACCATGGGACAAGGTCATTTGGAAGTGTCTTGCTGATAGTCATTACATCAGCTCTTTCACATTGTAAAAATGTGCATATAATAACTAAATTGGTTTCATGCGAACATTAAAAATGTGAATAAAATCAATTACTTTCAAAGGGAAAGGTAAGCCTGCCTCTTTGTTTTTAGAACTTTCTTACATTGAAGACCTGAAAAATAGGGCAGATTTCATAATACATTTGAGCAATGCTGGAAAAATTTAGAGTATAATAACCACACTAAATATTCTTAACATCTCTTTTTGTATTTTTGTCTATATACACATGAATAACAGAGCAAGGCAAGGGAGTAAATTCTTTGTCCTACTAAGCGGCTGTGAAGTGCCAAAGATAATCTATATGTAAAAGACACCTTGAGCACATTAGCTTTAAAAATCAAAGCTATAGGGGCACCTAGGTGGCTCAGACGGTTAAGCGTCTGCCTTTGGCTCAGGTCACGATCCCGGGGTCCTGGGATCGAGCCCCACATTGGGCTCCCTGCTGAGTAGGGAGCCTGCTTCTCCCTCTCCCTCTGCCTGCCACTCCCCCTGCCTGTACTCTCTCTCTTTCTCTGTCAAATAAAAATTTAAAAATCTTTTTAAAAAAATCAATGCTATAAAGATCACACACACACATAAAGTTTATATTATATATTATAATCTTATTTATTATATATAAATATATATTATAACTATATAATATAACCTTTTATTTCTCTCTATTATTTATATATTGTATATATATATATATATATATTCAAAATGGTGATCTGATTTTGAAAGACAATATCCAAATGAGTTGACAAAGTAGAACTGTTAGTTGTTAAAGATAAAAGTTCCTGAGAATAGAGACTAGCCACTGCTGTAGTTGCATAATTAGTTAGAGGAGACACATTTTCTAACAACCAAGAAGAAGCAAAGATTCCTCTGTAAAACTAATGAAACTTAAGCATTGAGATCTCTCAACCCTGTGTGGAATGTAAAAACCTTAAAATATTTCAGCTCCTTTAGAACTGAGCAGTCCTCATTGTTTTTGCAATTGCTCATATAGTCTTGAGCTACCACCAATGCACAATATGGGCCAGAGTGAATGTTAGTGAAGCTTTGAGAGGTAAGAGAAACACAATGGTGAAGGCAAAGGGTTCTCCTAGTTGGGCAACCTGCTCAGAGAGCAAAGAGGAAATTTTGCTAATTCATTTGCAATCATTTATTAACTCTTAGCCAGAGACGAATTTTGTTTTCTCAGAGCTACAGATTTTCTTTCTTTATTACACAAAAACTTTAAAGTTAACTTTAATATAATTTGAATTATACACATATATGCAATATAATCATATTAAATACTATATTTAAATGATATTGTTTAATTTTCAACACAATTACTTTATCAAGCACCTTTTTTTTTTTTAAGATTTTATTTATTTATTTGAGAGAGAATGAGATAGAGAAAGAGAGCATGAGACGGGGGAGGGTGAGAGGGAGAAGCAGACCCCCCGCTGAGCAGGGAGCCCAATGCGGGACTTGATCCCGGGACTCCAGGATCATGACCTGAGCCGAAGGCAGTCGCTTAACCAACTGAGCCACCCAGGTACCCTATCAAGCACCTTTTAAGAAAATATTTATCATGCTTTGATTTTGCCATCTTAGCTTGAGTGTTATGAAGAATGAACATCTTCATACATTGCAAAGAATACACATAGGGATTGCATGGTAGCTCTTCATACTCTTCCTTTTTCTCATGTTTACTTTTTAGTTCCTTTGTCCTTGTATCTTTTTAATTTATTTCCACTTTTTTGTTTTCTTTATGACACTGATTTTCTTTTAAATTACTGAATACAGATACAGAAATTACAAGCACTAATTGCAAAATTATTAAAATTAATTAAATAAAACAGCATGTTTAGTGTTGGAAATCTGAATTGTTTTACATTATCTTTTTTTTATTATGTTATGTTAATCACCATACATTACATCATTAGTTTTTGATGTAGCGTTCCATTATTCATTGTTTGCGTATAACACCCAGTGCTCCATGCACATGCCCTCTTTAATACCCATCACCAGGCTAAACCATCTTCCCACCCCCTCCCCTCTAGAACCCTCAGTTTGTTTTTCAGATTCCATTGTCTCTCATGGTTCGTCTCCCCCTCCGATTTCCCGCCCTTCATTCTTCCACTCCTGCTATCTACCTTTTTTTTTTTTTAACATATAATGTATTATTTGTTTCAGAGGTACAGGTCTGTGACTGAACAGTCTTACACAATTCACAGTGCTCACCCTAGCACATACCCTCCCCAATGTATATCACCCACAACCCCAGCCCTCCCATCCCACCCCCCACTCCAGCAACCCTCAGTTTGTTTCCTGAGATTAAGAATTCCTCATATCAGTGAGGTCATATGATACATGTCTTTCTCTGATTAACTTATTTCGCTCAGCATAACACCCTGCAGTTCCATCCATGTCGTTGCAAATGGCAAGATCTCATTCCTTTTGATAGTGGCATAATATTCCATTGTATATATATACCACAGCTTCTTTAACCATTCAGCTGTCAATGGACATCTTGGCCCTTTCCACAGTTTGGCTATTGTGGACATTGCTGCTATAAACATCAGGGTGCACATACCCCTTCAGATCCCTACATTTGTATCTTTGGGGTAAATACCCAGTAGTGCAATTGCTGGTTCGTATGGTAGCTCTATTTTCAACTTTTTGAGGAACCTCCATACTGTTTTCCAGAGTGGCTGCACCAGCTTGCATTCCCACCAACAGTGTAGGAGGGTTCCCCTTTCTCTACATCTCCGCCAACATCTGTCGTTTCCTGACTTGTTAATTTTAGCCATTCTGACTGGTGTGAGGTGGTATCTCATTGAGGTTTTGATTTGGATTTCCCTGATGCCGAGCGATGTTGAGCACTTCTTCATGTGTCTGTTGGCCATTTGGATGTCTTCTTTGAAAAAATGTCTGTTCATGTCTTCTGCCCGTTTCTTGATTAGATCATTTGTTCTTTGGGTGTTGAATTTGATAAGTTCTTTATAGATTTTGGATACTAGCCCTTTATCTGATATGTCATTTGCAAATATCTTCTCCCATTCTGTTGGTTGTCTTTTGGTTTTGTTGACTGTTTCCTTTGCTTTGCAAAAGCTTTTTATCTTGATGAAGTCCCAATAGTTCATTCTTGCCCTTGCTTCCCTTGCTTTTGGCGATGTTTCTAGGAAGAAATTGCTGCGGCTGAGGTCAAAGAGGTTGCTGCCTGTGTTCTCCTCTAGGATTTTGATGGACTCCTGTCTCACATTTAAGTCTTTCAACCATTTTGAGTCTATTTTTGTGTGTGGTGTGAGGAAATGGTCCAGTTTCATTCTGCATGTGGCTGTCCAATTTTCCCAAAACCATTTGTTGAAGAGACTGTCTTTTTTCCATTGGACATTCTTTCCTGCTTTGTCAAAGATGAGTTGACCATAGAGTTGAGGGTTCATTTCTGGGCTCTCTATTCTGTTCCATTGATCGATGTGTCTGTTTTTGTGCCAGTACCATACTGTCTTGATGATGACAGCTTTGTAATAGAGCCGGAAGGCCAGAATTGTGATGCTGCCAGCTTTGCTTTTCTTTTTCAATGTTCCTCTGGCTAATTGGGGTCTTTTCTGGTTCCATACAAATTTGAGGATTATTTGTTCCATTTCTTTGAAAAAAGTGGATGGTATTTTGATGGGGATTGCATTGAATGTGTAGATTGCTCTAGGTAGATTGACATCCTCACAATATTTGTTCTTCCAATCCATGAGCATGGAACGTTTTTCCATTTCTTTGTGTCTTCCTCAATTTCTTTCATGAGTATTTTATAGTTTTCTTAGTAAAGATCCTTTGCCTCTTTGGTTAGATTTATTCCTAGGTATCTTATGGTTTTGGGTGCAATTGTAAATGGGATCGACTCCTTAATTGCTCTTTCTTCTGTCTTGTTGTTGGTGTATAGGAATGCCACTGACTTCTGTGCATTGATTTTATATCCTGCCACTTTACTGAATTCCTGTATGAGTTCTAGCAGTTTTGGGGTGGAGTCTTTTGGGTTTTCCACATAAAGTATCATATCATCTGCAGAGTGAGAGTTTGACTTCTTCTTTGCCGATTTGGATGCCTTTGATTTCTTTTTGTTGTCTGATTGCTGTGGCTAGGACTTCTAATACTATGTTGAATAGCAGTGGTGATAGTGGACATCCCTGCTGTGTTCCTGACCTTAGGGGGAAAGCTCTCAGTTTTTCCTCATTGAGAATGATATTCGCTGTGGGTTTTTCATAGATGGCTTTTATGATATTGAGGTATGTACCCTGTATGCCTATACTCTGAAGAGTTTTGATCAAGAAAGGATGCTGTACTTTGTCAAAAGCTTTTTCTGCCTCTATTGAGAGGATCATATGATTCTCGTTCTTTCTTTGATTAATGTATTGTATCACATTGATTTGTGGATGTTGAACCAAACTTGCAGCCCAGGGATAAATCCCACCTGGTCGTGGTGAATAATCCTTTTAATATACTGTTGGATCCTATTGGCTAGTATTTTGGTGAGAATTTTTGCATCCGTGTTCATCAAGGATATTGGTCTGTAATTCTCCTTTTTGATGGGGTCTTTGTCTGGTTTTGGGATCAAGGTAATGGTGGCCTCATAAAACGAGTTTGGAAGTTTTCCTTCCATTTCTATTTTTTGGAACAGATTCAGAAGAATAGGTATTAATTCTTCTTGAAATGTTTGGTAGAATTCCCCCTGGGAAGCCATCTGGCCCTGGGCTTTTATTTTTTGGGAGATTTTTGATGACTGCTTCAATTTCCTTAGTGGTTATAGGTCTGTTCAGGTTTTCTATTTCTTCCTGGTTCAGTTTTGGTAGTTGATACATCTCTAGGAATGCATCCATTTCTTCCAGGTTATCTAATTTGCTGGCATAGAGTTGCTCATAATATGTTCTTATAATTGTTTGTATTTCTTTGGTGTTGGTTGTGACCTCTCCTCTTTCATTCATGATTTTGTTTATTTGGGTCCTTTCTCTTTTCTTTTTGATATGTCTGGCCAGGGGCTTATCAATCTTGTTAATTCTTTCGAAGAACCAGTTCCTAGTTTCATTTATCTGTTCTACTGTTCTTTTGGTTTCTATTTCATTGATTTCTGCTCTGATCTTTATTATTTCTCTTCTCCTGCTGGGTTTAGACTTTATTTGCTGTTCTTTCTCCAGCTCCTGTAGGCGTAGGGTTAGGTTGTGTGTTTGAGACCTTTCTTGTTTCTTAAGAAAGGCTTGTATTGCTATATACTTTCCTCTTAGGACTGCCTTTGCTGCATCCCAAAGATTTTGAACACTTGTGTTTTCATTTTCATTGGTTTCCATGAATTTTTTAAATTCTTCTTTAATTTCCTGGTTGACCCATTCATTCTTTAGTAGGATGCTCTTTAGCCTCCATGTAGTTGAGTTCTTTCTGACTTTCCTCTTGTGATTGACTTCTAGTTTCAAAGCATTGTGGTCTGAAAATAGGCAGGGAATGATCCCAATCTTTTGGTACTGGTTGAGACCTGGTTTGTGACCTAGGATGTGATCTATTCTGGAGAATGTTCCATGGGCCCTAGAGAAGAATGTGTATTCCATTGCTTTGGGATGGAATGTTCTGAATATATCTGTGAAGTCCATTTGGTCCAGTGTGTCATTTAAAGTCTTTATTTTCTTGTTGATCTTTTGCTTAGATGATCTGTCCATTTCAGTAAGGGGGGTGTTAAAGTCCCCCACTATTATTGTATTGTTGTCGATGTGTTTCTTTGCTTTTGTTATTAATTGGCTTATATAATTGGCTGCTCCCAAGATAGGGGCATAGATATTTACAATTGTTAGATCTTCTTGTTGGATAGACCTTTTAAGTATGATATAGTGTCCTTCCTCATCTCTTATTACAGTCTTTGGTTTAAAATCTAATTTGTCTGCTATAAGGATTGCCACTCCAGCTTTCTTTTGGTGTCCATTAGCATGGTAAATTGTTTTCCAACCCCTCACTTTCAATCTGGGGCTGTCTTTGGGTCTAAAATGAGTCTCTTGCAGACAGCATATCGATGGGTCTTGTTTTTTTATCCAATCTGATAGCCTGTGTCTTTTGATTGAGGCATATAGCCCATTTACATTCAGGGTAACTATTTTTTTTTTAAAGATTTATTTATTCACTTGAGAGAGTGAGATAGAGAGTACATGAGAGGGGGGAGGGTCAGAGGGAGAAGCAGGGTCCTCGCTGAGCAGGGAGCCCGATGTGGGACTCAATCCCGGGACTCCAGGATCACGACCTGAGCCGAAGGCAGTCGCTTAACCAACTGAGCCACCCAGGCGCCCAGGGTAACTATTGAAAGGTATGAATTTAGTGCCATTGTATTGCCTGCAAGGTGACTGTTACTGTATATTGTCTGTGTTCCTTTCTGGTCTATGTTGCTTTTAGGGTCTATGTTGCTTTTAGGCTCTCTCTTTGCTTAGAGAACCCCCTTCAAGATTTCTTGTAGGGCTGGTTTTGTGTTTGCAAATTCCTTTAGTTTTTGTTTGTCCTGGAAGCTTTTTATCTCTCCTCCTATTTTCAATGACAGCCTAGCTGGATATAGTATTCTTGGCTGCATATTTTTCTCATTTAGTGCTCTGAATATATCATGCCAGTCCTTTCTGGCCTGCCAGGTCTCTGTGGATAGGTCTGTTGCCAATCAAATGTTTCTACCATTGTAGGTTACAGTTCTCTTCTCCTGAGCTGCTTTCAGGATTTTCTCTTTGTCTCCGAGACTCGTAAGTTTTACTATTAGATGTTGGGGTGTTGACCTGTTTTTATTGATTTTGAGAGGGGTTCTCTGCCTCCTGGGTTTTGATGCCTGTTTCCTTCCCCAAATTAGGGTAGTTCTCTGCTATAATTTGCTCCAGTATACCTTCTGCCCTTCTCTCTCTTTCTTCTTCTTCTGGGATCCCAATTATTCTAATGTTGTTTCATCTTATGGTATCACTTATATCTCAAATTCTGCCCTCGTGATCCAGTAGGTGTTTATCTCTCTTTTTCTCAGCTTCTTTATTTTCCATCATTTCATCTTCTATATCACTAATTCTCTCTTCTGCTTCATTTATCCTAGCAGTTAGAGCCTCCATTTTTGGTTGCACCTCATTAATAGCCTTTTTGATTTTGACTTGGTTAGATTTTAGTTGTTTTATTTCTCCAGAAAGCATTTCTCTAATATCTTCCATGCTTTTTTTCAAGTCCAGCTAGTATCTTTAAAATCATCATTCTGAACTCTAGTTCTGACATCTTACTAATGTCTGTATTGATCACGTCCCTGGCAGTCGGTAGTGCCTCTTGGTCTTTTTTTTGAGGTGATTTTTTCCATCTTGTCATTTTGTCCAAAGGAGAATAGATGAATGAGAGAACAAAATACTAACAGGGTAACAATGTCCCCAGAATATATACACTAAATAAGTCAGAAAAGACCTGAAACCTGGGGAAAAGAAAGGGAAAGAAAGAAAAAAGAAAAAAGAAAAAGAAAAAGATAAAAAACAAACAAAAACAAAACAAAACAAAACAAATAGAATATGATCAAATATGATCAGGCTGGTGCATAGATCAGTGCCACACACTAGATTTTGGGCGTATTTTGGTCTGTTAGAAGAAAGTGCCTCCCAAAATTTTAAAGAAAGAAAAACTTATTTATGTACAAAAATAAGGGTTAATATGATGAAGGGATTGAATATGACTGTAAAGATGAAAATTATAAAAGATTTTATAAAAGGAATTGATAAGATAAGAAGTTGGGTGAAAAAAGAAAGAAGAGGATTTAAAAAAAAAGGGGGGGTAGAGAATGTGATCAGGCAGGAGACTGGAACAAAACCATACACCAGAGATTTAGGGTATACTTTGATCTGTTAGAAGAAACTTTATTCCAAAATTTTAAAGAGAGAACAATTTATATATATATATACCAAAAATAAGGGTATCTACTAGGAAGGGATAGAATATGACTAAAAATGAAAAATAAAAAAGATTTTTTAAAAAAGGGATTGATAAAATGTTGGTTGAAAAAGGGGAAAAAATTTTCAAAAAAAAAAAGACTTAAAAAAAATTAACTTTGAAAGACTAAAGAATCATGGTAAAAAAAGCCATGAATTCTATGTGCATTATTCCCCTAGTGCTGGAGTTCTGCTGTTCTCATTGATCGGTAAACTTGGTCTTGGCTGGCTGTTCTTGCTGATCTTCTGGGGGAGGGGCCTGTTGCCATGGTTCCCAAATGTCTTTGCCAGAGGTGGAATTGCCCCGCCCTTGCCCAGTCCGGGCTAAGTAATCTGCTCGGGTTTGCTCTCAGGAGCTTTTGTTCCCTGCAAGCTTTTCATACAGCTTTGGAGGATGAGAGTGAAATGGCGGCCTCCCAGTCTCCACTCCGGAGGAGCAGAGAACTTGGGGCCAGCTCCTCAGTGAGCCTCCAGAGAAAAGCAGTCAATCACTCCTGCCTGCCTGGTCTCTGGCTACGCTCCGTGCTCACCCAGGCTGTGACCCAGCATTTCTATCTCTGGCACCCAACCCCATGTGGAGTCTCCAAACCCAGCAGATCCCTGTGGTGCACTCCCGTGCCGCTCCTCCCGGGAGAGGAAGGGAAGTCTCCCTGGATCTGCCGCTTGTTGGGTCCCTGCTGGAAGAGCAGTGGCCCGACTGTGCCGCGGATCCCGGCTTATGGCAACCCCGAGCTGAGAGCCCACACCTCAGCTCCGTCTCTGCAGCTGGCTTCCCTGCTCCAATATCTGGGAGCTCTGCTGCACTCAGGCATGCCCGGTCTTTCTGTGACCCCGAGAGTCCTGAGACCACACTGTCCCGTGAGGGTTCCACCCTGTGCTTAGCCACTGGAGTGACGTCCCTCAGCGGAGCCGACTTCTAAAAGTTCCGATTTTGTGCTCTGTTGCTCTATCACTTGCTGGTAGCTGCTGATGGAGGCCCCCTCCCCCGCCATCTATCCTCCCGAATATCACCTCGGATTCACTTCTCCACATGTCCTACCTTCCAGAAAGTGGTCGCTTTTCTGATGAGAGAGTTGTTGCTCTTCTTTTCTTCGATCTCCTGTTGCATTCATAGGTGTTCAGAATGGTTTGATCCCTATCCAGCTGAATTCCTGGGACCAGACGAAATCCAGGTCTCCTACTCCTCCACCATCTTGCTTAGTCCTTGAAGTCTGTTTTACATTATCTTAAAACCAATTCCATCAACATTTTTTTAATCCATGTGTTGACAATGTAGCTGTTTTTCCGTCATAGTAAATTTCAGCATTAAGTCCTATTTTTCTTATTTATTTAATATCTGTGAACATTGATTTTAAATACTAGATATTAGAGTCCTCATAAAAGGAAAATATGTATGATTATTAAAAATGCATGCCCTGTGCTTGCTTCGGCAGCACATTTACTGAAGTGGGAATGATGTAGAGAAGATTAATATGGCCCCTGCACAAAGATGACATACAAATTTGTGAAGCATTCCATATTTTAAAAAAATGTATGCCCTAATTTATTAATCTTAAAGTGAAATTAAATTCTCCAAATGGTTAATTATAAATCATTAAGAATATACTTTAGATAATCAAGGGGAACAATCATAAGAAATGTATTATTGAAAATATATTCCCCAAAACACAATATACCATTCATATTTGTTTTATTAATTTAAATATTATGGCACACATTTCATTTTCCAATTTTATGGATACAGGATATGGTTGAGTGTTCATTTTTTACAATTAAGTTTTTGATCTATTAGATGACTAGTAGATGAATTCCTGTAAGTAAAAGATATCTCAAATATTATCTGGGGTTTAATCCTCTAATTTTCAGGATAAAGAGATTTAAGTTCATGTTAATTTATTTAAAGTCATCATAGAGCAAATTAACAGCAGAATCATGATTGGAAAGTGAGATTCTTAGGGTATTTGTTCAATGTCATGCTGGTGGTTAGAAACCAGAAAGCCCTCCAAATGGGAGAAGTGGGACCCAGCCCACATGGGTTCAGATCAGGGCTCAGAACTTTGGGTTGACCCACTCTGCTCATCCCAGACACTGGAGAGGGATTTAAAGAATTTCCAGGGCATCTGGGTGGCTCAGTTGGTTAAGCGACTGCCTTCGGCTCAGGTCATGATCCTGGAGTCCCTGGATCGAGTCCCGCATCGGGCTCCCTGCTCGGTGGGGAGCCTGCTTCTCCCTCTGACCCTCCCCCCCTCTCATGTGCTCTCTCTCTCTCAAATAAATAAATAAAATCTTTAAAAAAAAAAGAATTTCCAAGCAGGCACTCCAAGGAGAAGGGTCCTATAGAGGTGTGGGGCCAAGGCAGGGGTTCTGCTTGCTTGGATTTAAAGACAGTATTGTTCCCGTGGCACTTGGAGAGCCATACTTAAGCAAACAAATACACTGTTAATAAAAGCTTGCACAAAGAGCAATTGGAACTCAAAGAAAGAAACAATTTATTTTTTCTGTTAAAGGAATAGGAAGGCTTCGTGAATGGTGTATGATTTGAGGAGGGTCTTCAGAGATGAGTAGGACTTCTTTAGGTTTTCCAATCAGAAAGATCATGTGTGTGAAATTCTGGTTATGTGAATAGACTTTGTCTTAGTCATTTGGACCACTACACCCAATTATCATAGACTGAGTGGCTTATAAATAACAGAAATGTATTTCTCACAGTTCTAGAGGCTGGGAAGTCCAAGATCAAGCTATCTGCAGATTTGGTATCTGGTGAGGTGGTCGCATGTCTTGGTTCATAGATAGCTGTCTTCTCATTATGTCCTCACAGGACAGAAAGGAAAGGGAGCCCTCTGAGGTTTCCTTTATAAGGGAACGAATCCCATTCATGAAAGCTTTGCCCTCATGACCTAATGACTTTCTCAAATCCCCATCACCAAATACCATTCCACCAGGATTAGGTTTTAACATATATATTCTAGGGGGCCACAAACATTCAATCCATACAGACTTGTTAGATTTGAGAAACAATGAAAATTAACTGTGGCAGGAATGTGCTTTGAGTCAAGGATTAATAAATGAAGACAGAAGGGTGAAAGATAAAGAATTCAATATGCCAAGTTGCATGATTGGGAATGAAGGATTACATTGTGCCTAGAGACAGTGGAGTCCATAATGGAAGCCCTAAACTAGAATGAAAGGGTGCATGAAGGCATATGGTAGGGATGAAGTTGTAGCAGTGACAGGGTCCAGAAAAGAAGGATCTTGTTTCCTATACAAAAGCAATTATTATCAAACTGAATGTATTTAAAGGTCATCTCAAATGGGCTAAAACAACAAAGTTTGCATTTTGGTTGAATTAGAAATAGCCAGAGTCAACTTTATTTGACTCTCAGTCCATTGAATTTTGTTTTTTTTCTTTCCAGAAAAGGAGAGAAAAAAAGAGATAATTGACAAAGTAAATAACCAGCACATTTCAAAAACTAACAGTGCTTTCTACAATAAATATGCCTTATGAGTCATGCAACTCTCTAAACATATTTACTAATTTTTGATAATAGCACAAACCTTGGGGTTAAAGGGTTACATACCAGATGGGTAAATACAGGTTTTGTATAAACACAATTTGATATCAAGGGAATAATTTTTTTTTAAGATTTTATTTATTTATTTGAGAATGAGAGACAGATAGCAAGAAAGGGAAGAGGGTCAGAGGGAGAAGCAGACCCCCTGCTGAGCAGGGAGCCCGATGTGGGACTCGATCCCAGGACTCCAGGATCATGACCTGAGCCGAAGGCAGTCGCTTAACCAACTGAGCCACCCAGGCGCCCAAGGGAACCACTTTTTATTTTGACTATCAGTAAAGCACAACAGAACATATCTGTAATCTATGATAAACATGCTTGAGTTTAATCTCACTCCAAACATTTGCCTCAACTAAAGTTTCTTTTTGTTTAGATCACTGGGTCTTAAATATTCTGTATCAGACAGCTTTCTCAACAGAAAGTAAAACAAATTTCAGCACAGTACCTGAATTAACAAAGTACTATTAGCTCTAAGGAGATGATTTCCTCTTTGGGCAAACTTGTGGTCTATTATTCATGTTTAATCAAGACTGAGTAAGGAGAGATAAAATTCAATTAGTCTGAGATTTGCTTTAACATAGTCTAAGGCATGGCTGTGGAAGAGAAAGAAAATATGACTATAAATGAAAAAGCTTGACAAAGTGTCGGAAAATGGGTGCTGATATATGGGCATAAATGTATTTTTTTATTATGATGTTATGTTAATCACCATACATTACACCATTAGTTTTTGATGTAGTATTCTATGTATTTTTAAGATAAATGTTTCTCTGAGTTCTAGGAACCATTCTAGCAGATTAATCCAACCCAAGGAGAAGGTTGTGGGAACCTCCAATCTGTAGCCAATTGGTCAAAAATACAGGTAACAACCTGGGTTTTTAGTTGGCATCTTAAGTGGGGAAGGCAGTCTTGTAGGGCAGCCCTTAACCTATGGAATCTGATGCTATCTCCAGGTAGATAGTGTCAGGATTGAGTTAAATTGTAGGATACCCAGCTGCTGTCCGGAGAATTGTTTGTTGTTGGTGTGGGAGAACTCTATCACTTACCACCACCCCCCACCCACTGGATTTGGTACTAGAACCTAAAAGACCTCCCAGTTTGTGAAGGAGAACATCACCAATATAATTTGAGGCTACTTATATATTTAATTCCAATCATATCACCTGCTCTTTAACTGAATAGTTACTACCCTAATTTTTTTTATCATTCTCATGTTTTTGAAAAATAATGAATTATGTAATGTAATTGTTTAATTTTGTTTGTAAATTTTGTAAAAATATTAGTTAACTTTTCATATCACTTTTTTTTATTCTGCATGTTAATGCATAAAGGCACAGTTCATTCATTCCTTTGCTGTAAAATATTTCATGATGTGAATATTGATATTTATCCAGTCTTTGGATAATGAAGCTATTCTATACAATGAAGTTATGAAAATTCTGCTATGTCTCCTAGAGCACATGTAGAGAATTATGTCTAGGATATTCCTAGTTGAATCATAGGTATGTATATTTTCAGTCTATCAGGTAATGCCAAATTATTTTCCAAAGTATTTTAAGTAACCAATTTATATTCTCTACTGCAGTGTGTGAGTGTTCCTATAGTTCCTTGATTATCAAGGAACTATAAATTAAAGACATAATAAGATACTACACACCTACCAATTAGTAAAAAGTAAAGTTTGTTGGCAAGTTTGTAGAACAGTAAGATGATGATTCCAAGATTTTCGACTTGAGCAATTTGAAGGATTAATGCATTAATTTATATGTGACAGGTTTTAGGGGAAGATTCAAGAGTTTATTCTGGACATGCTAAGTTTGAGATGGTTATGAAGTTTTCATTGGATAGGTAGTTTTATATGTGAGTCTGGAGTTTAAGAGAGCAATTTAAGGGCGCCTGGGTGGCTCAGTTGGTTAAGCGACTGCCTTCGGCTCAGGTCATGATCCTGGAGTCCCGGGATCGAGTCCCACATCGGGCTCCCTGCTCAGCAGGGAGTCTGCTTCTCCCTCTGACCCTCCTCCCTCTCATGCTCTCTGTCTCTCATTCTCTCTGTCTCAAATAAATAAATAAAATCTTTAAAAAAAAAAAAGAGCAATTTAAGCTGGCGATATAAATTTGGGAGTTCTTGGCAAAAAGTGTATTTAAAGCTATAAAAAGTGGCTCCTGGGTGGCTCAGCTGGTTAAGCATCTACCTTTAGCTTGGGTCATGATCTCAGGATCCTGTGATCGAGCCCAGCATAGGGCTCCCTGCTCAGTAGGGACCCTGCTTCTCCCTCTCCCTCTGCCCTCCCCCCCCAACTCATGCTCTCTCTCTCAAATAAATAAATAAAATCTTTTTCTAAAAAAGCTATAAAAGGCATGAGACCACTAAAGGAGTGAGTACAGATAGAAAAGAGAAGACTGCAAAAGTCTGAGTCCTTGGGCACAAAACTAAGAGGTCAAGTAGATAGCAGACTTGTAAAAGAGCAACCAGTGAAATATGAGGAAATTCAATAGAATATAATGAAAGAAATAACAAATAAAGGAGAGAGTGATCAACTGTAGCAAATACTGTTGATAAGCCAAAAAGAAGAATGGAGATTGACCATTGTACTTATGAATGTGGAAGTCAGTGGTGACTTTGACAGAAACTGTTTCAGCAGAGTGGTAAGATGAAAAGATAGGAAGAGGTGGTCAGAGAAATGCATAAAATTGAGATTATGAAGGGGCTGCAATTGTTAGTAATAAATCCCGAGGCTTGATGATGGGAAAGGAGTGGCTGAGATATTGTGAAAGTTATGATCCTTTTTATAGTTTCCCATGTTTTTTGTCTAGTGATTCAACCACCACTGATGGTTACTGCATAGTCATTATTTCATTAAGGCTTGCAAAATGGTGATATATTAAATCTATTATTCCTTCTTCATTCATTAAATGGAATATTTCTTTAAAAATGTCTTAACTATCTGGTTATCTGATGTACAATTTACATTCTGGAATAAATGCTTGATTCTTTTATTTAACAGCTTTCAGTATAATGTGTTTGTTGCCTAGAATCCTTCTTAGGTGGCCTATGAATTCTTGTTTAAATATTATGAACTGATAGATTTTGACTATTTGATATGTCCATTGCAGTTATTGTATTTGTGCTCAATTTTCCCATCTTTGGCTAATATTGGGCCTCCTCAGTTGTTCCCTGAGTCTTTTAGACATGGCCACATTGTCTTTAATAGCTTCATTTCTTTCTGATATGACAAGGTGTCCTAAGATCAACATTGATATTTTCTTTCTCAGGTCTGGCTCAGCCAATTCTCTGAGTAACCCTTGTCCCTTTTAGTGAGAAATAATAATTACAAACCATAATCTTTTTGCTAATTGTAAACATTTATTTTTCTACATATCTACATTTAAAGTCTTTCTGAATATTTTATATATTTGAGAGAGAGAGAGCATGCACACACAAGCAGGGGGAGGGGCAGAGGGAGAGGAAAAAACAGATTCCCAGCTGAGTGGGGAGCAGGACAAGAGAGACTCAAGAGACTTGATCCCACGACCCCGAGATCACTACCTGAACTGAAGTCAGATGCTTAACTGACTGAGCCACCACCAACGCACCCCAGAACCTTAGAAGATTCTGATGCAGTTGTTCTGTGAATCACACTCTGTGAGACACTGTACTATGAATTTTGTATTTTTATCATACAGGCAATAAAGAATTAGCAAATAGTATCAATCAGGGATATAAACCCATCAGTTTTAAGATTACTCAGGTAATACTATAAAATAGAATGGACTTGGGGCGCCTGGGTGGCTCAGTCAGTTAAACGGCTGCCTTCGGCTCAGGTCATGATCCCAGGGTCCTGGGATCCAGCCCCACATCGGACTCCCTGCTCGGCGGGAAGCCTGCTTCTCCCTCTCCCACTCCCCCTGCTTGTGTTCCCTCTCTTGCTGTATCTCTCTCTGTCAAATAAATAAATAAAATATTTAAAAAAAATAATGGACTAAAGTGGGAGAAACATGGTTAGAAGACTAGTAAGGAAGTTCTTGAAAGAGTTCTAATGAAATTTGAGAGAGAGAGTACGTGGCCACTATACATTTCTGAGGTAAAATAAAATATGCTATCCCATAAGTGACGTAAGGGAGAGGGAGGAGTCAGTGATGACGCTGAAGGTTAGTCCTGTTGTGTTTTGAAAGGTATTTGATTTCAGAGAGATGAATTCTGTTCAGGGCTCAACTTTTCTATATTTAGAATTTTATGTTTTCTTAGGAAATAGTACTTGAATATGCAATGAAAATCACCTCATGACATTTTCTAAAAGAATATGAAATACATACACACACATATAATAGGAAGGTCCTTTATCATGCTTGTGTATACTCTAAGCTTGATATTTGGAAGGTAAATGTTATGCAACATCATTATAAGTGTTTTCCCTTTTGGCATTTGGGAGAACCACAACAGATTTTTTTAAAAAGTAGAATTAGAAAAAATCCAATTCATAAAACCAAATGTCATAAGGGATCAAAAGCAGCTCTGTGACTATGATTCCTGAGGTAAAATCAGGATGATTTTCTGACAGTTTCCAAAATAACCTAATGCAAGAGAAATACCATTCCAAATACAGTTGAGCAATAAGTAGCAAAATATAGGACATCAGTTGCTATACTTTTTATTCTAAACCTCATTCAGAAGGGTGTTTAAAGCTAATCATACTTACCGAGAACATCATGTGGTCATCTTGCTGTAGGGAAGTCTTCCAATGCAATGATGAATTTGGGGTGGTATAAGCAGCACAAACTAGCAATCATATCACATCTATGGTTTTCTTGGCTCTGAAAACACATTTAAGGAATAATTTTAAAAGTCATTAATTAGAATCTCTTCTAGAATTTACACTGCACACATATGTGATGAATTGTTTCCCCCTTCACCTTTTATTTCCTGGAATGTATACTTTCTGTGAAGCTTTCCATAACCATTCTCCATTGCAATACCTCACAAGTCTGTAGGAGAGCTAAGTCCTCGAGGAGGCAGTTTTAAATGATACCATGTAACTCTCTATTTGTCATAGGAATTCATATTAAGTGAGGTTCAGAAACTTTAATAGAGAAGTAGGAAACACATGAATTTTCTAGCCCAGCTTTTAAAGGCAAAAGACAGATTTTTATTTGCTCAACAAGTTGTGTCAGCCTTAAATTTTCAGCATAGATTATTTTTTGAAAAGCCAGCGATCGATACATTTTTAAAATTTTCCTTGAGTGTTTAGCCAGTCTATTTATAGATTTTCCATTCTGGGAAAGACCCATAACTCTCTATGGTATGTTTTTTTTCACTTTGCTAACTAAAAAAACCCCCGCAAATACTGAAGATCTAATGAGGTTCTTCAACAATGACAATGTCATAAAAGACTAAGTTGCTGTAAGAAAAGAACCTCACTTGGTAATGATTTTATGCTGAAGTGATTTATAATAGGGAGAAGGTCACGACTCGTTGGTGTTGGGTGGAACTTTGGAGACCAGCTGGGTGGGTGTTACCAGTTGTGGGACCATGTCTCGTTTTATTCACCTATAAAATGGAGAGTAAAATGTCTATCTCATAAGGTTCTCTTGAGAATTAAAGGAGATGATATAGGTAAACTTCTTAGTGCACAGTAGACTTTCAATAAAATATATCCACTATACATTAAATACCTTTCATAGTGCAATTGCACAGCTTGTCATAAAAAGAATTTATTCTAGTCTCTATGGGGTAATCTTGTTCGAAGTCAGTGTTGAATAGTTTTTAAAATCAAGATATCATTCACTCCATTGTTGTTTGCTGTTAATTGCCTTCCTCTGTGGAACCAGTGGATTTAGAGTCAGTCCCTCCCCAGGGTGTCTCATGGTTGCTGGTTTTCAATAGATGCTTTGAATCATGGACTCCCAGAGCATTGAGGGATCTGGGGATCATCTTTCAATTTAACTATATTTTTGTATGTATGTGTGTGATTTTTCACATGAGAATCCTGAAGCACATATTAAGAGAAGAAAGTAACATAGATGTTGGAGTCATACCTGAATTTAATTTCAAACTCTGTCATTAACTAGCTGTGTATAACTGGGTAAATCACCTTATTTCTCTGAGACTATTTCTTCATCTGAAAAATAGGTAAATGGTTGTAAAATTAAATCAGATATCATATATAGAAAACCTAGCAGAATGCCTGATACTGTAGAGCTTAATGTTAGTCTAAAGAAACTTATCCAAGATCACAGTGCTAGTAATGTTAGAAGATTTTTGCTATAATCCAGATACCGTGATTCTAAGTCTAGCATTTTTTCCATAGCCTTAAATGGGAGACATTGTGAGCAAGGAGGTTAGGTCTGCAACAAAGGCATGTATAAAGAATTCTCAGATCACAGAATGATAAATGCTTGCTTTCACCATAAATAAATGTACAAGGCAAACAACAGACAAGGTGAGAATAGTTTCAATCTATATAATCAATAAAAGGTTAGTATCCCTTGAAGATAAGTCTCCAATAAATCAGTAAGGAAAGGACTTGTTGGATGAATGGATCAAGACTGTGATTAGAATGTATGCAAGGAAGGAAGTTGGTAAAGTAGGAGTTTACAATAGGGCTTTTGGGGTCTAAGTATTGCTGAGTTTAGTGAGACAGCTGCTCTTTCTCACTCTATTTGCTAATAGCCCCAAACACCTCTGCTGTCTCACTGCCAGTCAATAGAAAGGTCTAACACAGTGCCTGGCATGCAGTACCTCCTTAATAAATATTTGTTGGATAAATGAATTAATGTTTCCCCAACCTTTACCACTTGGTGCCATTCTAGTGGGAAATCTGCTTCTGGTACACCTCTGTTGTCCAGAGAGAGACAATTCTGCCACTGCCACCAGTTGATGTAGTTTCCTGCCAATGTGGCGGTGCTGACTTGTAGAAACTCCACTACTGTTTCTACTCCTTCTGTGCACATTTCCATAGCCCATTCCCTTTTTCCCATGCTTTTTACAAAATGAAGAGACTAGTTCTTCCTTCCATATTATTTATTTCCTGCTTGGCTGGGGGCAGTGGAGTGGGTAGAATTCCTACAGCAAGATTGCCTGGTTCCCAAATTCTTCAGCAATGATTGTGCAGCCCTTTCAATGAACATCTGTAGTTCTATTACTCTCCAGAGAGCACACACGCCTCCAGCGCATTTCCAAAAGAACTAGGCTGGGTAACAGCTACCATGTTCTACCTTCTCTTACCTCTTCCTTGTGATCTTTGTGCATTGTTTATGAGTTGGGTTCACTGTCACACATTAATTCTTTCCTTTTTGTGAATTTTCTTTCAGTGGCTTTATAAGCTCCTCTGCAAACTGGGTTTGTCAATAGTGACCTCTCAGTCGGTTGGACATATCTTGTATATGTTCATACTAGTCAATATTTAAGATTTTTCTCCTGAAGTCACTCATCTCCTATGTAAATGGGATCATAGGTAAAGCTACAGTTTCACTCCATTCACTGAATATTACTAAGTCTCAGCCTAGATGTGGTAATAATAACTACTGGCAGAGTTATGAGGATTAGTGAGATAGCATAACACCAGGCAGATGGTAGGTAGGCTTCTCAGTAATGGAAACCATATCATCAGCGATTGTGAGCAGATTTGCTAGAGCTAAATAGAGGACTCAGTGTTAAAAAAAAAAAAAGATTATGGCAGACTATCAAGGCAAGGACTTAGTCAAAGAGAAAAAAAATACTGGATTACAAAAAAAAGAAGGGAATAGTATTGACAAAGCAAAAGTAAAGCTGCTAGAATTTGGTTGTGAGGTCAGTATAGAAGCTCTTAGACTAATTCAATGCTGCTGACCCTACTAAATACTGGGCTGGGGTTCTTTGCCATCCTGTGCCAGTGATGATCTGTGTCCCACCAGCCAACTAGGATGCTATCCTCTTTGCCCAGTTGATGGTAGGTAAACCAACCCTAAATCCTCGTTATACCAGTTGTTTCCCTGGACCCTCTCTGGTACCATTTTTATTGCCTGGGATCTCTGAGAAGCAGACTCAAAAATAGGATTAGACATGTAGGTGATTTGTTAGGGGAAATGTATATGAAGAAAAATGGGAAACTAGGCAAGACTGGGAGAACTATGAGACTATAATGATGTTCTGACTTTTGTAAAGGAAAGAGTGTAGTTTTGATGGAAAAGTCAGACTGTATGCAGTTCAAAAACAATTTGAAAGGTTGATGCTGACTCCTTGAGCCAGATAGCAAAGTCTTCTTTCAGAGGAGTTCTATATCACCTAGAAATAGACTTACCTGCCTTGGTATCCTTACCACACCTGGTCATGTCTCTGTGCACATGCAGTAATGGATTTTTGAGTACAGAAGCTGGGGTCTTTGGTCTATTATGCTCCTCACAGTCAAAGGTCTGAGATGTGCACTTCTATAGCCATTTATCTTCATTAAGTATACGTGTTAAAATGTTTTAGAAAAACTACTAAAACAAAAAAGGCAGAAGATTTTTTAAAATAACAAAAGAAGGAAATAAATAAAAGAGACAGAAAACCAGGACAAATAGAAAGCACAAACTGTGATACTACAAATATATCCAATACATCAGTAATTCAAATCAATGAAAAAGGACTGATTTCTTCATTTGAAAGGCAAAATTTGTCAGATTAGAAAACAAACACATATATGCTTTTACAAGTGTCACACCTAAACATAAGGATCTAGAGAAATAAACAATAAAAAATGGGAAAGATATAAAAGACAAAAACAAACCACAAAGACACTGGTTTAGCTATATTAAAACCAGAAGACTTCAAGGCCAATAGATAGATAGATAGATAGATAGATAGATAGATAGATAGATAGATAAATAGATATAGACATAGATCACTAACAATAAATGGTTCAACCCCTCAGGAAGGCATAATTCTAAACTTATTTGCATACAAAAGACATACTCAAAATATATAAAACAAAACTTGGTAGGATTCAAGGGAGGAATTAATCTATCATCATAGAGGGAGGTTATAATATATGGCTCTCAGTATATGAGTTCAGACTAAAATATATCATCAAGGATACACAATATTTAAACATTACAAATAATAATCTTGACCTAATGGACATAGATGGAATATTTTACCTAATAATTATAAATTTTTTTCAACTACATAGGGTATTTATGAAAATTGACCACACACTAGACCGTAAAGCATGATTCAATAAATTTCAAACAATCCACACCATATTAGAAATAAATAATCAAAAGCATATTAGAAAAAATGAATTCAGAAAAGAAAAGAGACTTTAAAATAACTCATGCATTAAAGAGGTAAACATTATGAGCTAAGTACTCAACTTAAAAGTTAGAGAAACAGAATAAACTCAAAGAAAGTAAAATAAAGGAACTGCTATTGATGAGGTAAAATTAATAAAAATTGAAAATGAAGGTACAGTGGAGAGAATCAACAAAGAAAATAGTCATTTTTTGGACAAAAATAAAATAGATAAACAAACATGACAAGATTGACCAATAAAAAGATAATGAATGTACAAATAAATATCATTAGGATTAAAAGTGGTCATAACTATATATTTTGTAGACATTAAATACATAATATAAGAATATTATAAAAAACTTTATGTCAATATGTTTAAAACTTAGATGGAATTAAAAAAAAGAAAAATTTAACTTACCCAGAAAGAAATGGAAAAAAATCTGAATGTTGCTATAGCGATAGAGAAACACCAGGTCAAAATGGTTGTCAATGAGTTCTACTACTCATTGAAGGAAGAAATCATTCCAAAACTTCACAAACACCTTCAAAAGATAGGAAACACAAAATAAAACTAAAAATGGAATAACCTGAATTGATTTTATGAAGTGACAAAGATCTGATGATAGGTAAGAAATCAAGAAACAATAAAGAACAATAGCAATACTCTCATCAGAGACACATGTAGGACATAGGTAAGACCAAACAACATAGTAAGGGGGATGTATTGTAGTATTTTGGTTATTGTTAAGGAAAATGTCTTTGCATTTGCTTTTGTTTTTAAAGTAAACAGATGGCTTACAAATTCTCCCAGTGTCTTATTCTAAATTCTCCAAAGTTGACTGTCAGAGAAATGAAGTTCTCTTCAAGGTCAGCATTTTGCCCTTCAAACAACATTCTGAACTATAAGTCTCTTTGTGAATGTTTGTTTTTAATTATTATGTGTCCTATGAGTAAATTAATAAAATAATTTATAATGTTTATAAGTAGTAAATTAAGTTTGGACCTAATTACTTCAGTGAAAAGGTAGCCTCACTGTCCTTTGTAAATTAGCTTGTTCCAAAGTTCTCCATTCATTTAGATTCTTCTCTTTCAAATATCAGTTCATGTCCTATCCCTTCCACAGTGTTCTCTCCAACTCTTCCAGTTCATAGATCTTGTCTTCCTGAAAATCGTTGTTTTTATTTTTTCTACCAAAGAGATAAGAATAATAAATGGCAATCCAATTTACTGCAATTAATTCACCAGATGATCAATTTGCTCAGCTTTGCTAAAGTCTTCTCCCCACAGAATTTCACTTGACTGAATATCAATGTTTCATGGGATTCTTATAGAATGCAAACATGGCTCAAAATTCAAGGGATGGACTTTTTCTTAAATCTTTCCCAATTTCTGCAGGTTTACACCTTGAACCTATCTCTGCTTTTCAAAGTGAAATGGCTGTGAAAAACCAGGTTTTGGTACTTGCCAGTTTTTGATGAATTGGCTATTTAACAAACTATCTTTGGAAAACTGATGTTTTGGCTTAGAGCCCCCTCCCCCCATTTCTTATGTTCCAGATGCAGCATTCATCAGGAAACATAAAGATGAATAAGGGATGGTCTCTGTCTTTTGAGAAAAGAATTTTCTAGTCCGTCTCTCCAGAGCTTAGCATACTATCTAGTATATTGTGAACAGGAAATAAATGTTGAATAAATGAACAAATAAGTGAGAAACTCAATGTCTGATAGGGGGCCCAGGTCAAAAATAATTATAATATAGGGTGATATTTGCAATATTAGATGTATGTTTAAGGCAACTGCTGTTGGCAGAAGCATAGGTAGAAGCAAGAATTGGAGACACAAGATCTGAAAGTATGCTATGTGTTTTTGCAAAAACATATAAAAAGTAAATAAGGGAGAGAGGTCATTCCAAACAGAGATACTGACTTGAACATGGAAGGGGACCATGGAAATGTAATCACAAGTATATTATTTTCTATTGCTGCCTAACACAGAACCACAACTTAGCAGCTTAAAACAGCATGTCTTTATTTACTTTTTTAAAGATTTTATTTAGAGAGGGGCGCCTGGGTGGCTCAGTTGGTTAAGCGACTGCCTTCGGCTCAGGTCATGATCCTGGAGTCCCGGGATCGAGTCCCGCATTGGGCTCCCTGCTCGGCAGGGAGTCTGCTTCTCCCTCTCCCACTCCCCGTTTGTGTTCCCTCTCTCGCTGTGTCTTTCTCTGTCAAATAAATAAATAAAATCTTTAAAAAAAAAAAAAGATTTTATTTAGAGAGAGAGAGAGCACAAACAGGGAGACCAGTATCCTGGACATGGCTAACTTAAATTCTCTACTCAGAATCTCACAAGACTGTAATTGAGGTGTACCTGGGCTGTGTTCCTTTCTGGAGCTTGGGATACTCTTTCAAGTTCATGTGGTGGTTAGCAAAATTTATCTCCTTATGGTTGAAAGATCAAGGCCCTGAAGACCTGGAGGCCCTGCCATGTGGCCTCTTCCATTCACATCACAGCAACTTGCTTCTTCAAGGCCACCCAGAAAATCTCTCTAGTGCATGCTAGCAAGACAGATTCATCTGTATTTCACAATCTAATCATGGGAGTGATGAATCTCCCTGCCTTTGTCATATAAAGTAACCTAGTCACAGGAATGGCACACAATCTCCTTTGCCCTATGACATTGTTTAGAAGCAGGTCACAGGTCCTGCCTAGGCTCAAGGGAAGGGGATTCCACAAGAGTTTGGACACCAGGGGGCAGAAATCCTTGAGGGCCCCCTTCAGTTGTGTTCACCACAATGAAAGAGCTGGTTGGTAGTGAGCCAACAGAAAATGAATCTGCCAGTTTCATGGGTGGCTGGAATCAGATCTTGAAACTACTTGGATGCCATGTGTGAAATCCAAAATAAATAGAATTAAAGACACACTAAGGCTTAAGGTTATGCTTGTATCTTTGGGGAAAAAAGCTTTCTTAAGAAAATTAACAGAATAAATAAGTTTGTACGGAGAATATGTTGATGTGTCTTACTGTAAATGTAGAACTATACTGAAAATGTAGAGCTATTTCTTTTAGAAAGAAAAAAAAAGTAATATCATTTTAACTTTCTGCTCAGGTAGCTTAAATTGGTTCACTTCTAAAGTTTTGTTCATAAGAGGATGCACAAACTTTGCACAACCTTTCCTGTCTTTGAGTTATACAACATCAATTTATTTGGAAAACCTTTTTCTTGCTGATCTGTTGGAGCATTAGAGAATCATAAAGATCTGACCTGCCTGTTGACTTTTTTCTTTCATTTCTCTCTTTAAAAAAAATAGCTGTAAGGCAAGGGTGTCCGCCACCCACTCGTTTTGGAGATACCTTTGCTTTGGGCTTCAAACAGTCAGGTTAAAAGGAATTGCAGTTATATTGGGCTGCTATGTGTACCACAGAAAACTGCCAGGCAAGAATGGGTATCATTTTTTTATAATTTGATAAATCTGTTCTTCCCTGATGAGAGACTTTCAATGACCCTCCAATGATTAGAGTCCAAATCTTCTTTCCCCTAATTTTTAAGTGATGGAAAATGGTATATATATATAACATTATACAAATGTATAGAGAATAGTTTAATAAATGCCCATTTACCAGCACCCATTTTTCTATACTTACCAACATTTTGTCAGCCTTTTTCATTTATAAATCATATCTTCTTTCTTTTCCACAGCCATGCCTTAGATTATGTTAAAACAAATCTCAGACTAATTGAATTTTATCTCTAATATACTCTAGTATATATCTCCAAAAAATAAGTACTTTTTTATAGAATAACTACAATGCCACTGAAGTATGAAAAAATCAGCAGTAATTCTTTATTTTCATCAAACATCCAAACAGTTTTAAAATTTTCTTAATTGTCTCATTTTCTTTTGACAGTTGGACTATTTGAATCAGAATTCTAATTAAGTCCACACTTTGTGTTTCATCCATAAATCTCAAGTCTTCAAATAAATAAATAAATAAAATCTTTAAAAAAATTTTAAAAAAGGGCACCTAAGTGGCTCAGTCTTTAAGCGTCTGCCTTCGGCTCAGGTCATGATCCCCAGGTCCTGGGATCGAGCCCCACATCGGGCTCCCTGCTCCGTGGGAAGCCTGCTTCTTCTCCCTCTCCCACTCCCCCTGCTTGTGTTCCCTCTTTAGCTGTGTCTCTCTCTGTCAAATAAAGAAATTAAATCTTTAATAAATAAATAAATAAATAAATCTCAAGTCTTTTTTAGTCTATAAGTACTCTCTCCCCTCCTTTAAAAATTTTCTTACAAAATTTTTGTTGTTGTTTTATTGTTATTGTAGAAACTGGGCAATTTATACTGCCTGGATTTTGCCAGTTGCCTCACCATTTAATTGAACTTACCATGCTTCTCTGCCCCCTTTACTTAGGTTTTGGATTGACCCTAGTGAAATTATATTTTTGTAGGTCAGAATAGTTAAGTGTTGGCAATTTTATGTGGTCCAACTTAATAATTAGATATGGAGGTATAACTAGATTTGGAAGTATGATCAGATTTATCTTCAAATTTTTGGTAAGAATACTTCATAATAGTCAGAATTTCATTATTTCATTACCTCTGATGGAATTAAGTGGCTGATTTCTTTCTTTTTGTAATGTTAAGATTAACCAGTGGACTCAGGGATCATGAGCTTGATGAAGCCATTATAAAGTTCCCCATCCGTTTTTCACCTAAAGGATTCAGAGCCATTGATGATCATTGCTTTGATCCATTGTTTCGTTAGAAGTTGCAAAGTGGTGTTATAATTTATTAATTAACTGTAATTCTTTGAAAAACATTCACTTTCCATCATCAACTATTTGGTTACCCTGAGGAATAGCTTATATAGGAAAGGCAAGACAAATGCTCAGTTCTCTGAATTTAGTTAATAATATTTGGAATTATGTATTGCTCATCTAGCATCTTCCAATGGTGACCAATGAGCTGGTTTTTAACTTCTAATTTTTAGAATTATTTTAAAAATGATGGCTTTAAATTTCATGAAAATAATAGTTGATCTTGGTACTCAACTTGTCCGGCATTTAGTTTGTTAAGAGTCCCTTCAAGTTGGCTTTCGAGTTTTTTCTGATACAACTGCAGTAGACCTTGATTTTCAAAAATGAAAAATGTTATACATTTATTGCTCCAGATATAGAATCAGCAATTTCTCCTAGATACATAATTTGCTATGGTGGGAAGAGCCATAGAGATAGAGTTGGGGAAATAAGAGTGTCCATTTGACTGGTCATCATTTCTAGATCTTTTTAGTGGACAAAAGTAAAAAATACATAATTTCAAAGAAAGTACACCATAAACTTATACTGATGTCTTCAACTAATTTATTATTTTAGGGCTTTTACTTAACTTCTTGGATTCCACACTTGTGTCTCCTCAAATGGCAAAAATTTTATTCCCAATGCCACCAACATTATTGCCCACTTATTATATCTTACATACACATCAACAGTTCAGAAAAACAACACCTATATTACTACCCCAAACAGATTAAGATTTCTTTGCAGGTTTTTTTTTTTTTTTCCTGTTAAGACTATATCCTTTTATAGAACAGTCAAGTTACTGGGGTTTTTTTGTTTGTTTGTTTTTAAATTACTTGAAAGAATTCTCTTTGTGTAACAACTCAGTAAATTTCATTTGTCTCATTTTGTTTCCAACTTTTAAGAATTACTTTTATTTTTTTGAATAATTTGTTCCCCAGTTTTGTAAAACATTTATATGATTCTATAAGATAGCATAACAATATTTGAGATAATCTTTGTTCCTTCTTGCAGCTTGTCGCAATACAGTGTGTAGATGTACTATAGTTTATTCAACCTATCTCCTATTGAATGAGCATTTGAGTTGTTTCCATTCTTTTGCTGTTAGAAATAATGACATAATGAATAGCTTGTGCATATCGAGGTGTGGGACTATCAGTGTAATTACATTACAATCCTTGACATGAGATTGCTGATTCAAATGGTAAAAACGTATGTATTTGTTTTTTTTTAATTTAATTTTATTATGTTATGTTAGTCATCATACACTACATCATTAGTTTTTGATGTAGTGATCCACGATTCATTGTTTTTGTATAACACCCAGTGCTCCATGCAGTACGTGCCCTCCTTAATACCCATCACTGGGCTAACCTATCCCCCCACCCCCCTCCCCTCTAGAACCCTCAGTTTGTTTCTCAGAGTCCATAGTCTCTCATGGTTCATCTCTCCCTCCAATTTCCCCCTCTTCATTTTTCCCTTCCTTCTCCTAATGTCTTCCATGCTATTCCTTATGTTCCACAAATAAGTGAAACCATATGGCAATTGACTTTCTCTGCTTGACTTATTTCATTTAGCATAATCTCCTCCAGTCCCATCCATGTTGATGTAAAATTTGGGTATTCATCCTTTCTGATGGCTGAGTAATATTCCATTGTATATATGGACTACATCTTCTTTATCCATTCATCTGTTGAAGGGCATATCAGCTCTTTCAACAGTTTGGCTATTGCAGACATTGCTGCCAAGAACATTGGGGTACATATGGCCCTTCTTTTCACTACCTCTGTGTCTTTGGGGTAAATACCCAGGAGTGTAATTGCTGGGTCATAGTGTAGCTCTATTTTTAATTTTCTGAGGCACGTCCACACTGTTTTCCAAAGTGGCTCTACCAACTTGCATTCCCACTAAAAGTGTAAGAGCGTTCCCCTTTCTCCACAACCTCTCCAACATTTGTTGTTTCTTGCCTTGTCCATTTTTGCCATTCTAACTGGTGTAAGGTGGTATCTCAGTGTAGTTTTGATTTGGATTTCCCTGATGGCTAATGATGATGAACATTTTTTCATGTGTCTGTCAGCCATTTGTATGTCTTCTTCAGAGAAGTGTCTGTTCATGTCTTCTGCCCATTTTTTGACCTACTTATTTGTTTTTTGGGTGTTGAGTTTGAGAAATTCTTTATAGATCTTGGATACCAGGCCTTTATCTGTAGTGTCATTTGTAAATATCTTCTCCCATTCTGTGGGCTGCCTCTTTGTTTTGTTGACTGTTTCCTTTGCTGTGCAGAAGCTTTTTATCTTGATGAAGTACCAAAAGTTCATTTTTGCTTTTGTTTCACTAGCCTTTGGAGATGTATCTTGAAAGAACTTGCTGTGGCCGATGTCAAAGAGGTTACTGCCTATGTTCTCTTCGAGGATTTTGATGGATTCCTCTTTCACATTGAGGTTTTTCATCCATTTTGAGCTTATCTTTGTGTATGGTGTTAGAGAATGGTCGAGTTTCATTCTTCCGCATGTGGCTGTCTAATTTTCCCAGCATCATTTATTGAAGAGACTGTCTTTTTTCCATTGCATGTTTTTTCCTGCTTTTTGAAGATTATTTGACCATTGAGTTGAGGGTCCATATCTGGGCTCTCTATTCTGTTTCATTGGTCTATATATCTGTTTTTGTGCTAGTACCATGCTGTCTTGGTGATCACTGTTTTGTAATATAGCTTGAAATCAGGCAACATGATGTCCCCAGCTTTGTTTTTCTTTTTCAACATTTCCTTGGCGATTCGGGGTCTTTTCTGATTCCATACAAAGTTTAGGATTGTTTGTTCCAGCACTTTGAAAAATGTCATTGGAATTTTGATCAGGATGGCATTGAAGGTAGAGATTGCTCTGGGTAGCATAGACATTTTAACAATGTTTATTCTTCCAGTCCATGAGCATGGAATATTTTTCCATCTTTTTGTGTCTTCTTCAATTTCTTTCATGAGTGTGCTGTAGTTCCTAGCGTATAGATCCTTTACCTCTTTGGTTAGGTTCATTCCGCGGTATCTTATGGTTTTTGGTGCTATTGTAAATGGAATCATTTCTCTAATTTCTCTTTCTACAGTTGCATTGTTAGTGTATAAGAAAGCAACTGATTTCTGTGCATTGATTTTGTATCCTGCCACATTACTGTATGAGTTCTAGTAATTTGGGGGTGGAGTCTTTTGGGTTTTCCACCTAAAGTATCATGTCATATGTGAAAAGAGAGAGTTTGACTTCTTCTTTGCCAATTTGAATACCATTTATTTCTTTTTGTTGTCTGATTGCTGTTGCTAGGACTTCTAGTACTATGTTGAACAACGGTAGCAAGAGTGGGCATCCTTGGTGTGTTCCTGATCTTAAGGGAAAGGCTCTCAGCTTTTCCCCATTGAGGATGATATTCACTGTGGGTTTTTCATGGATGGATTTTATAAACTTGAGGAATGTTCCCTTTATCCCTATACTCTGAAGAGTTTTAATCAGGAAAGGATGCTGTATTTTGTCAAATGCTTTTTCTGCACCAATTGAGAGGACCATATGGTTCTTCTCTCTCCTCTTATTAATGTGTTCCATCACATTGATTTGCGAATGTTGAACCACCCTTGCATCCTGCGGATAAATCCCACTTGGTCGTGGTGGATGATCCTTTTAATGTATTGTTGGATCCTATTAGCTAGGATTTTGTTGAGGATTTTGGAATCCATATTCATCAGGGATATTGGTCTGAAATTCTCCTTTTTGATGGGGTCTTTGCCTGGTTTGGGGATTAAGGTAATGCTGGCCTCATCGAACGAGTCTGGAAGCTTTCCTTCTGTTTCTATTTTTTGAAACAGCTTCAGGAGAATAGGTATTATTTCTTCTTTGAATGTTTGGTAGAATTCTCCAGGGAATCCATCAGGCCCTGGATTCTTGTTTTTTTGGGAGGTTTTTGATCATTGCTTCAATCTCGTTACTGGTTATTGGCCTATTCAGGTTGCCAATTTCTTCCTGTTTCAGTCTTGGTAGTTTATACGTTTCCAGGAAGGCATCCATTTCATCCAGGTAGCTCAGCTTATTGGCATATAGTTGTTAATAATAATTTCTAATAATTGTTTCTATTTCCTTGGTGTTAGTTGTGATCTCTCCCCTTTCAATTATAATTTTATTAATTTGGGTCCTTTCTCTTTTCTTTTGGATAAGTCTGGCCAGTGGTTTATCGATATTGTTAATTCTTTCAAAGAACTAGCTTCTAGTTTCATTGATCTGATCTACTGTGTTTCTGGTTTCTAATTCATTGATCTCTGCTCTAATCTTAATTATTTCTCTTCTTTTGCGTGGCTTAGGCATCGTCTGTTGCTTTTTCTCTAGTTCTTTAAGGTGTAGAGTTAGTTGGTGAATTCGGGATTTTTCTATTTTTTTGAGTGAGGCTTGGATGGCTATGTATTTGCCCTGTAGGACCACCTTTGCAGTATCCCATAGGTTTTGGACCGATGTGTTTTCATTCTCATTGATTTCCATGAATTGTTTAAGTTCTTCTTTGATTTCCTGGTTGACCCAAACATTCTTGAGCAGAATGGTGTTTAGCTTCCAAGTGTTTGAATTTCTGCCCAATTTTTCTTGTGATTGAGTTCCAGTTTTAAAGCATTGTGGTCTGAGAATATGCAGGGAATAATCTCAATCTTTTGGTATCAGTTGAGACCTGATTTGTGACCCAGCATGTGGTCTATTCTGGAGAAAGTTCCATGTGCACTTGAGAAGAATGAGTATTCTGTTGTTTTAGGGTGGAATGTTCTGTATATATCTATGAAGTTCATCTGATCCAGTGTGTCATTCAAAGCTCTTGTTTCTTTGTTGATTTTCTGCTTAGATGATCTGTCCATTGCTGAGAGTGGAGTATTGAGGTCTCCTACAATTAATGTATTGTTATCAATATGAATCTTTATTTTGGTTAACAGTTGGGTTATGTAGATGGCTGCTCCCATGTTGGGGGCATAGATATTTACAATTGTTAGATCTTCTTGTTGGATAGACCCTTTAAGAATGATATAGTGTCCTTCTGTGTCTCTAACTACAGACTTTAGTTTAAAATCTAATTTGTCTTATGTAAGAATTGCTACCCCAGCTTTCTTTTGAGGTCCGCTGGCATGGAAGATGGATCTCCATCCCTTCACTTTCAGTCTGGATGTATCTTTAGGTTCAAAATGAGTCTCTTGTAGACAGCATATGGATGGGTCCTGTCTTTTTATCCAATCTGCAACCCTGTGCCGTTTTATGGGAGCATTTAGGCTGTTCATGTTGAGAGTAATTATTGAAAGATGAATTAATTGTCATCATGTTGCCTGTGAAGACTTCGTTTTTATAGATTGTCCCTATAAATTTCTTTTCTATATTACTCTTGGGGTCTTTCTCCTTTTATAGAACCTCCCTGAATATTTCTTGTAGGGCTGACTTAGTGGTCACATATTCTTTCAGTTTCTGCCGGTTGTGGAAGCTCTGCATCTCTTCATCCATTCTAAATGACAGCCTTGCCAGATAAAGTATTCTTGGCTGCATGTTCTTCTCATTTAGTACCCTGAATATGTCTTGCCAGGCCTTTCTGGCTTGCCAGGTCTCTGTGGATAGGTCTGACGTTATTCTGATGTTCCTCCCTCTGTACGTGAGGAATCTCTTCTCCCTAACTGCCCTTAAGATGGTTTCCTTGGTTCTAAGATTTGCGAGTTTTACTATTACATGCTGGGGTGTTGGCCTGTTTTCCTTGATCTTGGGAAGGGTCCTCTCTGCCTCTAGGACACAAATGTTTGTTTCATTCCCCAGATTAGGGAAGTTCTTGGCTACGATTTGCTCAAATATATCTTCTAGTCCTCGCTCTCTCTCCACCCCCTCAGGTATTCTGATATTGGAAAGTTTCATGGTGTCACTTATTTCTCTGATTCTATTTTCATGGATTCTGAGTTGTTTTTCCCTGGCCTCCTCTTTTCCCTTTTTGTCTATTAATTGGTCTTCTAGGTCACTAATTCATTTTTATGCCTCACTTACCCTAGCTGTTAGATTACCTAGATTAGATTGGATCTCATTGATAGCATTTTTAAGTTCTGCCAATTCAGCTTTCATTTCTGCCCTTAGAGACTTTATGTTGCCATTAATTAATTTCTCCATTCTAGCTATTGTCTTCACAATTGCTAGCCTGAATTCCATCTCCGACATCTTGGTTATATCTGCATCCATTTGTAAATCTGTGGCATAAGTCATAGTCTCTGAGTGTTTCCTATTTTGGGGGTTCCTCCTCCTAGCCATTCTGTTGAGGGGTGGTTGAGGGAATGTATAGAGTCCAAATTATTGACCACAGCCCAAGCAAGATGCACCTGTTTTCGGGGACCTTAGGGTTGCTGGCCTCTTGTTTTCCCAGGCTATCTTCTGAGGGAGGGGCCTGCCATGCTGTTACTCAGGCACCCTTGTTTGGGCAGAGTTGCCCTGCCCCCCTGTGGCGGGGGATGGGCTAAGTTGAAACTGGTTTTTGGGGGCTTTTGTTCTCTGGCGGCTTTCCCTGGTGGCTTTCCATGTCTCTTCTGAGAGTCAGAGCAGAAGAGACAGTTCCAACCCTCTGCCTCAGAGCAGAGAGATTGCAATCTGTTCTTCAGTGAGCTTTCCAGGTCACACTATCTCCATTTCTGTCTGTGCTGCTATAAACTACAATCCTGGGTTGTGCACCCCTCCACAGCACTCCCAACCCTCGCCTCCAGGTTGGGGCACATCTCTGCCCTTTGTGCTTTTAAAACCACCAGCCACCCCCAGTTCGCAGGCTCAGCCTGCCGCTTGGGGTTTCCACCCAGAGGGCTGCCCTAAAGTCCTTTCCCCAATGCTAGCGGTCTGCGAGTCTGTGACCTGTCCCCAGCGCCTGAAGCTATCGCTCACCAGCTGTGTAGGATCCCCATGGCCAGGCTCCTTCCCCCTTCCATTTATCCTCCAATTTCTGCCCCCAGAATCACGGCTCCACACTTCATACCTCGAAACCAACTGCCTGTGATATTCTGTTTGTAGAGATCCAGATCTATCTTCTTACATCTCAGGCTGAATTCATGGATGTTCAGAGTGGTCTGGTAGATATCCATCTCAATTCTGGGGACTGGTTGGAATTGGGTCCCCTACTCCTCCGCCATCTTTTGCCTGTCCCCCCAAAGCATATGTATTTGTAATTTTACTAGATATCGCTTAATTCTGTTCTCAAGTGGTTGTACTATTTGGCATGCTCATCAGCCATGTATGAGACTATTTCTCCAAACCCTGACTAAGAAGAATATGTTGCTAAACTTTTGAATTTTTGACAGTCTAATGGGTGAGAATGGTATCTCTGTAGTTTAAATCTGCAGCTCTCTTATTATGAATGATGTTGAACATATCCTCATGTTAAAAGGCAATGTGCATTTCTTTTTCTGTTAAATCTATATCCATAATTTCTTGCTCATTTTTCAATATGGTTATTGGAGCTTTTCTTCTCCATATTAGATAATTACCTATTTATTGTCTTTTTATTTTAGAGATATCAATCTTGGTCTGTCATATATGTTGCAAATATTTTTCTATTTGTCATTTGTTTTTTTTGTTTTCCTTATAATTTATATTTGCCATAATATTTAAAAATGTTTATTTATCAGATGTATTAATCTCTTTCTTTATTGCCTCTTATTTCTTTGTCCTCTTCCAGATTATAGAGAATTTACCCATGCTTTTTTCCTAATATTTGTGTGTTTTCAATTTTTACATTTAAATATCTCGTCCATTGGCAATTTTTCTGGTCTACAGTGTGAGAAACAATCCAGTTTAAATTTTTTTTTAATGATATGAATATCAGTAACCACAACATCACTCATTAGGCATTTTTTTCCTCCACTGATTTGCTTATTAAATTCACTAAATATCCACATGCAACTAGTCCTAGTCTGTTTTATTGATATGTCTGTCAATCCATGTAGCAATATCACATTGTTTTATTCTTAGAGGATTTATGTTTTACTAAATGGTAGGCTAGTCTCCCCTTATCTCAGAGATTTTTTTTTGAGATATTCTAGCTATTATTGCATATTATTATTTTTAATAATACACTTTATAATCAGCTTATGTTGCTTCAGGAAAAATAGTCTTTTTTACTGGGATCACATTACATTTATAATTTAACTTACCCTTAATTAGAATATTTTTTTACTCTTCCTACTCAAGAACATGATACGTCTTTCCATTTGTATAAGTCTACTTTTATGCTCCTCAAGAGTGTTTTGTAATTTCATTGTTTTGTTCAATTGATTTTGAACATTTATTGATATGAGTTTTGCCTGGGTTATTTACTTATATCATAAATGGTCAGTTTTCCCTTTATTTCTTCTCACTGAGTTTTGTTTGTGTATGCACAATAGATCCTGAATCATCTGACGTTCTAGTCCTCTATTTCTCTTTCCTATTTTATTTACTATACTTCTCTTGTGCAAGCCATCTTAATATTTAGCAAAGTGGTCTACAGCTGCCCCCAGGGAGTCCTATGTTTTTTCTCATATCTCAGCATGTCTTAAGTTCCCTCCTATTTTGTTTTTTTCCTTTTTCTTTTCTTTTATCTTTAATTTCATGAACTCTTCTACACTTCCTATGTCCTCTCTTCCACGTATTATCTCCTATAGCATTTACATCTCTTTTTATTCACATGCTATACAGCATAGGTTTCTTTTCAGTTACTTTTCTAGGGGGTGCTTATCTATTATCTTATAGATAATATCTAAGGCAAGCCTATAAAATACAGAATGACAAGAATTGTGTTTTACACTTTTATTTTCTTCTTAGTACCCAATGTTTTGTATATACTATGTACTCAAGAAAATTTATCCATTCATCTTCATCAAATATTTTGATTGGTACTATCACTTTCCTTGGAAGAGCTAGATATATTCTTATCCTGGTAATTTAATATGCATACTAGCCCTTAGGAGCTAAAACAGAACTAACTTTTCTTTCTTTCTTTCTTTCTTTCTTTCTTTCTTTCTTTCTTTCTTTCTTTCTTTCTT
>NC_058412.1:12919694-13033675 GCF_002201575.2 Neomonachus schauinslandi | reverse complement strand
CTTTCTTTCTTTCTTTCTTTCTTTCTTTCTTTCTTTCTTTCTTTCTTCTCTCAATGTATAATTCATTTACCAATTATTCATTTACCAATTTTGTTGTACTTATCTCTCTCTCTTTTTTAAGATTTGTTTATTTATTTTAGAGAGGGAGAGAGTGTGTGTGTGTATGTGAGTGTGGAGAGGGGCAGAGGGAGAGAGAATCTCAAACAGACTCTGTGCTCAGTGTGGAGCCCTACACAGAGCTTGATCCCATGACCCTGAGATCATGACTTCAGCTGAAACCAAGAGTTGGATGCTTAGCCGACTGAGCCACCCAGGTGCCCCTGATTATCTTTATCAGTGAAATATATAGTACCAAAATTATCATATCTATATATCTATATATCTATATCTAGATATATCTGTATCTATGTTTAGATATCCTACATTTCAGGAATTTTGTTTTCTGGTTAACTCTGTTGTAACTTAATTCTTTTTTTTTTAATGTGTTTCTTAATTTTCTTGGAACTGGACTTTTTTTTTTTTTTAAAGATTTTATTTTTATTTATTTGACAGAGAGAGACACAGCGAGAGAGGGAACACAAGCAGGGGGAGTGGGAGAGGGAGAAGCAGGCTTCCCGCGGAGCAGGGAGCCCGATGCGGGGCTCGATCCCAGGACCCTGGGATCGTGACCTGAGCTGAAGGCAGACGCTTAACGACTGAGCCACCCAGGCGCCCTGGAACTGGACTTTCATTTAACTACCAGAATACAGCCCATTGGAAGATTAAAGAACCTGTTCAACAGAAATCTGGGTCTGAGATGGGGCTTTAAGCCAACTCTTACAAGACTTCAAAGCTTTTTCCACTGAACTCTTTGGCTTCCATCAACTAAAAAGACTGTGTCAGAAATAGTCCTCAAGAGCCTCTTCTTCATCTTGAAGAACAAGTTGATGGGATTTAAGAAGAATAATTTGGAGTCATTGTGGTTTTGGTGGGCCTATAACACAGGTCTTGAACTTTCTGCTCAATTCAAACACACATAAAGAGTGTTTTTCTCTGATTATTGTTGATCTTGAAAGAAGGATGACAAACTGCCTGCTAATAAATAAACCACAAAACCCAAAAGGAATAACAACTCTCCAAACTGTTTTGAACATCCTGATCAATAACTAGAATAATAGTAGTCTCACCTGACTAATGCATCTATTTCAAAGCCACAAATAGATTTTCAGAGACCAAAGAAAAGAGCAGTACTTGTTGGAGGAGGTCATTGAGAGGACATGACTGCCATTTGACCTGTGAGCTGGACCTGGGCAATCTGAGTCTTCTTACCTCCTACCCTGTCCTTGGAATGTATGTTCTGCCCACTGTTCCCACAGTGGGAGCCATTTTCAAGGATGCAGGCTTAAGAGACCAATGTATTGTTTGAGACCATCTATATGGTATATATACCTGAACCCCATTAATGCCTTTACATAAACTTAAGATTCTGGCAGCCAGATGCAGAGATTTCATCTTGTGGTGCCTGTGTTAAGCCTGGGATATAAGTTTCCTTGCTTATTAAACCCACCACCTTCCAGTCTGGAGTGGTCTGCTTCTTTGGTCTCTCCCTGCCCTTTGTGTATGGAGCTGGTTTATGAAGACACAGTACAGCAAGTTTTCCCATCTGTGCTAGGAGCTGCTACACATGGTGCTTTCATGACTCTTCCTTTATGGAGAGGCATCCTAGCTTCATGAATAGGCTCAATGGCTTAAACCCAGATTTCTAGTTTTTCTTTCATTACTTTTTACTGGGCATGTAACTTAACCTCTTTGTCTTCTTAAATCTTTCCATCCTGCTGGGAGGGACTGTGAGAGAATTTTTACCAAGACTTTTGTAATCTGGAGATGAAATGTGCTATGTAAAGCCACTATCAAGTTGTCATTAATCATAACCAGGTCTTAAGTCAGCTGTCAGTATTTCAAGGAGGAACAAGTCTACAGGGTGAAATGACAATCCCTTCATGAGCTCTACAATGCACAGAACTTGCTGACACTAATACTGCAGCTAGCCAAAGAGTGGAAAATCAAGATAATGACTGCAGGGGAATGGAAGGATGTCAGCAGGCTGGGTCAGGGAACAAAGTCTTCATTAAGGAAAGGATAATTTGAAAGAACCTGAATAACTGGAGGCCTTTGTGAAAGTAGAGCTGCAGAATCCTTCCTGTCTGTATCTGGCCCCATGAGAACCTGAACGACATTCACATGTATGGATATGTGACAGTAGAAAACAGTTACTGCAGAGTCTCCTGGAGAGCTCACTGTTATCTTGACTGCTCACTCAGATACAAATTCTGCCCTGTTCCTTTAAAGTGTTTTGTACCTGGAACATCAGAAGTGCTCAGTAAATGTTACTGTTTTATTTTGAAGCAGCAAAATGCTGTTCACATTGGTCACCACAGGCTTAAGGATGAAGCACATAACATTGCTTCACAAATAGGGGCTAGATGCAAAACAATACGCCTATCTGTCTCCACCTGAGTTGATGAAAAATACCTTTGCCTTATTTTTTCCACCAGAAAAATAGTTGGGGGCACCTGGGTGGCTCAGTTGGTTAAGCGACTGCCTTCGGCTCAGGTCAGGATCCTGGAGTCCAAGGATCGAGTCCCAGATTGGGCTCCCTGCTCAGCGGGGAGTCTGCTTCTCCCTCTGACCCTCTCCCCTCTCATGCTCTCTCTCTCTCTCTCAAGTAAATAAATAAATAATCTTTAAAAAAAAATAGTTGGAGGATTCTGGAACTCACTCAGTTTTATTCTTGGAAATAGACTTGATTCTAGTCCAGACTTTGTTTTTTGACCATCGCTTCCAAAGGAAAAGTCATTACACAGCTACGGTAGAACATTCATTCCCTGGACCTTTTTATAGAATTCACTGGGGCAAAGGTTTTCTCGTCAAACCAGATGATTAGAACAAGCACAGAAGAGGCAGCCACAGTCTGGAGAAGAGTTCCAGCCTCTTCTGTGCTTGTTCTAATCATCTGGTTTGACGAGAAAACCTTTGCCCCAGTGAATTCTATAACTTCAAAGTTGTAGTCAAATTCTTTGACTTCCCCTGACTTCTTCCTCTTCCACCAGCTGGCTTGCTTGGTATTTAGGCAGCTGAGCTTCAGCAGCTCAGATTTCCTCCTTCTGCTTGGAAGGCTCTAAGCCTTCTCAACATCACTCCATCTTTTTATTATGTGGGACTGACCACCAGTTATGAAAGAACACTCTAGATCTCCCTAGGGAAATAAGCAGGGGAGAGTGCATGCTAATCACCATTATGATGTCTCAGTTCTTCCCATTATTTTCCTATTCCCAGTTTAAGCTGAACTATTTTAGGGTATCTCTGGAGGCAGCTTTGCCAGCAGAATGACCACAGAGGACACTAACAACAGGTGGTGTTTGTTGAAAGTTTAGCTGCTATCTGGTGCTTCAGGAGGCATTCAACATACATTATCTCATTTAAAACATAAGCAAACTCTGAAGGTCAGAGAGATTAAGAAGCTTTCTCAGGATCACACAGCCAGGATGTTGCCAGGATTCATGCCTAGGCTTGTACATCATATATATATATATTTTTAAATAATTATGCTGTTTGCTATTAGTACTGTCAATAATAACACAATCAGGATTCCTCAGGCTATGAGGCTGGTCACATTCTTCCCTTTGTGTTAGGCAGTGGATATAATTAAATCGTCCCAAGATTAAAAAACCAACAAACTTAACAAAATGGTTAAGATACTAGAGTATTAAAGTAACTCTGGATGCTGCTTTTGCCATTTAACAATTTTATCTTTATTTTATTATTTAGCTAACAAATGGTAGCAGGTTCAAATATTTCCCCTTGCTGGGGATATAATTTCCAGAAGGTGTTCTTTGCAAGGGAACTGAACTCAATGTCATTAAGTAGCAATTACCATGAGCTCCTGCTTCTGTGGCATCATATTTAATAGGGCTTCACGGGATACTGTCATAATGATGTGAAATGGGGTTTTGGTTTTTGCTTAATTCCAAAAAGAAAGTGTGTGCTTTTAAAAATCTACCAAAGAGTGTTTAATAACATTGTTCGTGTCTCCAGTGAGCAGCCGATGCTGATTTTAAAGAGACAATGCAGCTGCCAAGAAAAAGCAATTGCAGGACAGGAAGCTCAGGTTGGAGAGAAGGAGAGCTGTAGCATTATGTAGTTGGGGTACCCCATAGCTTCCCACAATACTGAACAATACATTTCATGCTTTCTTATCTAAGCAACAAATTGGCACCAAATATGAAACACAAACCTAGGAAATGAAAGGAATCTAGTGAACAAGTCATTTAAGAGATGTCCTTCTTTTACGTGTAATCGAGTGATGAGCAAGGGTGTCCTCTCTGATCCTGGTGTTGATTTCATGACTGTGATGATCCAATGTCCTGATGAAATGTTTGCAGATTTATGGGTGAGGAAGGCTCAGGTTCTCATGGTTGTGAGTTCAGTCTTCTTCCAAGCTGCGTGATAAGTTGGGAACTATTTCTCAAAAGCAGATAGCTTACTTATATGTAGGTATATGGTTATTCTCCAGAATTTGAAAGGACTTCTGCTCCTGATACATGTTATAAGATCCTGAGTTACAAGGGCACATATCAGAGCCATTCTCACTGAGGGCAGGGTTAGTCTGAGTATCTTCTGTTGCTCTGGGCCCCATCTAGACCCATCAGCTTTTCAAATTACTTGGTAAAATGATCCAAGTAGAATATCCATATGTGTTGTATCTTTCCTCTTTATCTAACGATGTCTACCAAAGACTACAGTTTTTTTTTCTAAGCAACTTGCTTCTCTCTGTTCCATCACTATAACGTCTTTGATGGAATGAATCAGCATGATGTCAAACAAGATTGTGAACGCTGGGGAGTTGACACAGAATTAATTGTGTTGGCACAGAACCAGGGAGTTGACGGCCTATAGAAAAGCTATACTTTTGTCTCCCACCAAGTGAAAGTAGACTACATTTAGTGTTCTTTGTTTATGGGAATGGATTAAAATGCATTTGTTTTATCAATCACTGCAAACTAGGTAGTGATAACTCCACTAACGGAACAACCTGACAAGTAGCTGCAATAGGCATTATCACCAATTTCCTAATTCCATCAATGTTTTGCACTGGCCAAACTAGAGCTGAATGGGGGATATGTTAGGAATCATTACACATGTCTTTTCAATATTTTATGGTGGCATCTCTATAGTTCCCCCAGGGATCAAATATTTCTTTTGAGTTATATTTTGGTAGGGATGGGGTCAATGCTTTCATTTGGTCTTTCAAATCATAGCAGTTCCTTCTCGATAGGTCAAGATCCATATGAGGATTCTGCAAGTTGGAATCAGGATTGGGATTCTACACATTGTTGAGAATATTTATTCCAAATAAATAAATAAATATATATATATATATATATATATATATATATATATATATATATAAAACTTATGGCCTGAAGTATTAACCATGAGATAAGGTGGACATCAGTAAAACTCTATTTGAATAAAGGATCAAGGGAAAATAATCTATAGCTGTCACCAGTATATTGTATAGCTATTTACACTATTATCTTATTGGATCATTGTGATGATTAAAGACAATGGATGAGAAAGAGCTTATTTATTTATTTATTTATTTATTTATTTATTTATTTAATTTTTTTACTTAAGTAAGCTCCACCTTGGGGCTTGAGCTCACGACACTGAGATTAAGATCTGTGCTGAAATCAAGAGTCAGATGCTTAACTGACTGAGCCACCCAGGAGCCCTGAAAAAGAGCTTTTTAAATATCAGTTTCCTCTCCCACCACAATGTTATAAATTTCTTAAAGGCAGGAATCAGGCTTTATCTATCTCTATGCTGCCAAATGTGTCTGGCATATAGCTTGGCTCATAGAATTGGAAATCAGTAAATGTATGTTGAATTGAATTGAATAAACTTTACATTGCATATCCAGATTCCTCCTAGTGTTAGAGAGTGGTGAACATGACATGAATGTGGTATTGGAATAAAGGAAACTAGATAATCTTGAGAAATATTTCTGTCAAAACTTGACATGTTCTGTAATACATGGAAAAAGGACATACTTAATGAGAGAGTTTAAATCTAATCTGTCCAAGCTCATAGAGCTAGGAAAGGGCTGACTTTACTAGCTCCGGGACTTTGACACATCAGTAAATTCACCCAAACGTTAGTTACTTCATTTGCTGGGTTGTTGTAAGAAGGTGATGAACATCAAGTACTCAGTGTTGAACAAAGGCCCTGGCTCAGTAGATGACAGCTAATAGATGATGTTATTATTGGTAAACTGCTGCAGGAGAGACCTTTACATTCACCAGAATTATTAAGATTGAAGATTTTGCTGCCTTCAAATATTTAGCCAAATACTCATATATTGCTCTCTGGCACTCTTTTACTACTTCTATGCAGATCTCCTTTATCCATTCTCCTTTCTTCTCTTGATGTTCTTTCTTCTACTGAAAGATTATAACTTTCTTTTTTATTCAGTGTTCTCTGAGAATATGCCTGGCTTTCACTAGACAGGGAGTCCTGGGGAATTAGAGTCCTAAGAATGACTCTGGCCAATGAGGATGAGGAGTTGGTGGATTAATACTCTGGCTTCCTTGCCTGTTGGTGGGACAATTCTCAGATGTGTTTCACATTCTCATAGAAGGTCCCCAGTGGGTTTGTGCCTTGTGCTATTCAGTAGTGCACATTTATTGGCCTTTCTCCCATTTATAAGTCACTTATCCATCCCTCACGTCACTAATTAGGACCACCTTTCAAGTATACTTCTTGAACCCAAATTCTTGCCTCAAAATACCAGTCCTGCCTGATCATCCTACTCTGATCTTATTCCTTAAAATCTAGTGGAGATGATTAGTCTCAGTTGTAATACAAATATTTTACTGATTTTACTTCAGAAGATCATTTTATCTACAAACTCAGAAGGTACTTCGCCATCACCTTATATTGATGCTATAATGCTTCAGAACAGGCATTGATCTGATAAAGCTACTTCTTAATAAGATCACTGGAGGCAAAGTGAAGCTTTTGTTTAGTCTAAAGAAACTGGTGAAAAAGAGACCAGTTTGAGTCTTCTACATTCTTGGCAGAATCCCCATGAAAGATGAGGAGGACCTGAACTAGGCTGTGGCTGTGGACATGTGGGTTAGGGACAACAGATAGGATAGAAATCTAAGAAGTTGAACCCATAGTAACAATACCCTGTCTTTTCTTTACTCTGTGTTCCAGAGTTACTAAGATTTTACTCTACAGAACCAAACCCCTGGCTTAGGAGATGGAGGATGCTCAGAATTGTAGACCTGTCCAGTATTTGCAATGGCATTGAGCCTCAGCACTCAGCGAGGCAGTGTGATACAAAAGAAAGCTGTGGCTGGTAAAGCTTTTATATGAAGAAGCTGAAAACAACAGGGAGGAAGTGGTATACTCACAGTCATGCTTCTTGAGGTAGGGGTGGGGAGCTGAGTTGAGGTCTCTGTCATTGGCTCCTGGTACTTTGTTCTGTCCAGGACTCTGTGTAAATGGATGATCACATCAGTGCTGATCTTTGGGGAGAACTTGGATCTTCAGCCTTGACTTTTCTTCTATTTGGATTGTATTTACTAGAACATTACTGGTCATGACGTGTTATTTCTTTTTGACCTATTATTATTATTAATTTAAAATGATTTTTATTTAACAGTTCTTGAAAGTGTTATGCTCCACACTGATTCATTGATGATAACATAAAAACCTGTTTTTGTCTTGTGCTATTTTATTTCTCTAAGAGAAATACATTATATTCTTTGAATCTTACAACCTCCTAGAAATGAAAATAGAATAATTATTTTCCCTATATTACAGGTATGAAGACTGAGTAACAGAGAACACGTTTTGTTGGGAAAATATCTGGAGTGGGAGACAGCCTGATTGGAATTTGGATTCTGCCACTTGTCCTAGGCAAATTTCTTAGCCTCCTTGTGACTCAGTTCTCTCATTTGAGGATTAGATGAGGATTAAATGTATCAATGTAATTCAAAGCACTCAAAAGAGTGTCAAGCATTATTATCATTCCACCTATAGTTGTTGAGGAAGCAGTAACTAACAAGGTCAAAATCTTACAACCAAATGCAAATGCAGGAGATTTTAAATAGCACACTTTAAAAATGTAGAGTCCAGGTCCACCTTTACCCTCTTCAGTGAGTGGATCAAGTAAGAGACTATTTCTTATTGGCTGGGGTAGCTTCTGTGCGAAGCTTCTCTGTTAGCATGCATGGAATCCTTTGCAGTATTATCATTGGTCTGATGAATTGCTGTATTCTTTTTTGTAAAATTTTGTTTATTTATTTGAGAGACAGAGAGAGAGAAAGAGAGAGAACACAAGCAGGGGGAGCAGGCAGAGGGAGAGGGAGAGGGAGAAGCAGGCTTCCCACTGAGCAGGGAGCCCGATGTGGGGCTCGATCCCAGGACCCTGGGGTCATGACCCGAGCCAAAGGCAGATGCTTAACTGACTGAGCCACCCAGAGGCCCCTGTATTCTTTCTTTCTTTTTTTTTTTTTTTAAGATTTTATTTATGTTTATTTGAGAGAGAGAGAGAACACAGGCTGGTTGGGGGCAGAGTTAGAAGCAGACACCCTGCTGAGCAGGAAGCCCAATACAGAGCTGGATCCCAGGACCCCCAGATCATGACCTGAGCAAAGGCAGATGCTTAACTGGCCGAGCCACCCAGGAGCTCTGAATTGCTGTACTCTTTTCAAGTGATTCAGCCACCCCACCCCCCCAAATGTTGACAAAGCATCAATTCCCAGTCACTTCCCAACGGTGCTGCCATTACCTACCATTTCAGGAAGACAGAGAGCTTACAGGGAGCAATATACAATTATTTTCAGGAATTAGATGGCTGTATCTGAACTTGAAAGAGATCTCTCTCTCCTTCCGTCTCTGTCTCTTTCTTGCATATAGAGTAAAGTGTTATGGATGTGAGTTGAAATATCACCTATCAATATGAAATTTATGGACAGAATTTTAATAAATATGCATAGAATTTCAAGTGTTATTTATTGATGAAAACATAGAAATGAATTAATTGAAACTAATTTGCACAGTTTGTGGTTTGATGGTGGGAAATTAACAGCAAAAATATGGAGTCTTCTTAGTGTAAATGTATTTTTGATCTTAGGAGTATCTTTTGGTTTACATCATGTTGGTAAATGTATAAATCTTACCATTTGTCATCACAAAATATAGACTATGTCTGGAAAGTTGTATTGGAAGATGATAGATTTTTTTCTTTGAATCAATGAAAATGATTTTACTATGGTAGAGACAGGATTTGTCTTATTTTTATGAACACATTACATTTTTATTTAAGTATGGATTTGGATTTTTTCCTTTGGAGTCATACCTTTTATTAAACTGACTTGATATTATTTTGTGGATTATTTCTCCCTTTAATATTATGGTGAAGTCCTTTTGCTTTAAGCTCTGCAACTGCTATTTATATTTCTAATGGAATATTAGATCGTGGAGGCTTCTAGGGTTTCTCTTACTGTAATTGTCTACTATTAAAAGACTGAATTGTTGGTCTTGCAGGAGAGGAGAACATCCAGTTCAATTGTGTTGTGTGTTACAGTTTAATATCCATCTCATAAAAACTGCTGAAAAATCAAGCTTCAATTTGCAAATACTTTGGATTTTAGGCATTGGTTTGTGAGAAATCTGTATCATTTTTGGCAGTTTTCTTTTATACAATAATGGCAAATTGATATCAGTTGTTATATTATTTTTCTATTTCTTTAAAAACGTGGAGTATTAAACTAGTTGTCAGGAGACTTGAGATTTAGTCTTGAATTTGCCTTTAGCTCACTTTGGTGACCTACTTAACCTGTGTGTCTTGGTGTCTTTACCTATAAAATGAAGAAAGGAAAGGGGTTAGGTCAGACTAGAACATCTCAAAGATTTCTTTTTTGTGCTCTGATCTTACCAATGGTATATTTTGGACTACATTTGGCATACTTAGGTTGTCATGATAATAATGGATTTGTTGAGGATAAAAAGGAGGATGAATTAGAGGAAATGCCCCAGGTCAGGTGGGAGCTAGGGGATTAAACTGTCTATAAAGGAATATTTGAATAGAGGCTACTTGGTGGTGCTATGCATGGGACAAGCTGGCTTGACAAAAGTAGGGAAAGTATAGCAATATGTCACTAAGAGGATTGAGGGGGTAAGTGGAGGCAAATTCTAAGAAGGAGCAGTGCAGAGAAAAATCAGTCAACAGGTCATACTTAGGGCTGGGTGATATACAAGTATGGCTTTGGATGAGTGGGCATAGAAAGAGATAAAAGCAAAAGGGTCTAGTCACAGGGGGATGGGTTGGAAGAGGATGAGATAAAAGATAGGAAATGTTGCAATTGGGAATCTATAGGGTTGCCTGAAGCTCATCTGTCATACAGACATTGGGTCTGCTGGCAAAACATACTAATTTTAAGCTCTACCAACTTTAGGTGTCACTGTGTCTAAAATTAAGAATGTCTTCTTAGGGATTGTGAATGAAAAGAGAGGGGAAGAGTGATCAGAACCACCATGCATTAGGAGCCACATCTCCCTCTGCAAGACCTTAGTGCTTTTTTTTTTCTTTATTTCTACCAGCCAGAGAGAATCAGAGAAATGATGGAGGAGGAGGATAAGTACTTAAGGAAGGAGATTTTAGAAACTGAAAGGATCTGTTTTAGCTAGGTTGGGAAAGATGTTTCCTTGGTTACAGATCTTTATATGTGGTAGAATTATGGTGAAAACACTTTAAGGAAAATTACTTGATTGCTGGAAGGTATCAGAGTTTTTCAACAAATATTTCACTGAATAGAATGGATTGAGCACCTGCTATGTGCAAAGCTTTGAACTGAGTGCTCTGGGGGATATGAAAAATTATACTCCATTGTTCTCGCTCCTGAGGAGTTCATCCTAGAGACGGAGAGACAAAGCACACCAATGATTAAATGATAAAGCAAGATTTAAATATCCATATAGAATGCTGTGGTATCCAGAGGGATTCCCTCCCTTCACCTCTGAGTTTGGGTCAATTGAGAAATATGCCAAATATAATGCATATTAGGGCAACAGATTACCTTTATTTCTAGTAGATAAAGGCTGGACTGAAGTACACAGAGTTTAGCATAGATCCCAGTAGGCAGCCTGACATTAAAGTCTAGAATTAGACTTACACTCTTAGCTACACAGTGCCTCTTTCCCCATGGAACAGAGAGGAGCAACTCTTTGTGGGAGAGCTCATTTCCAAGAAGAAAAGAGAGGAGCTGAGCCTGTAATTATGAGCTTATTCTTCCCTACTTTGCCCTGAGATGAAGTGAATAGGGGTAGAGAGATGTCAATAATTAAACTCTTTTTCTTGGGAAAGATTCACCCTGAGTGGGAAAAGAACATTTCCCTTAACAAAGGATATCAGTATAAGAAACAAAGAAAGTTTATGCAAAGTGCTGAAGAGGGGGCCATGCTTTAGATGCTAGAGATAGAAAGGATTCTTGGGCCAGAGTGTGTTGGGAGTTTTGTGGAAGAGAAAGGATTTGAGCTGGCTTTTCAGTGGTGATAACTTTTATTTAGCATGGAGAGGATCCTGCTGGTGGCAGTGGTGGGAATGATGTGGGCAAAGTGTTGAGAATACAAGAAAGGATGTGAACACCAAAGTAAGATGATGGCACTGGGAATGGAAAGAAACAGTAGAAGTAGGAAATAAGGAGATGCTATTGAAGGGAGAAAATGAGCTTAAGGGCAGGGGTCCGTGTTCTCATTCTCCTTTGGTGACCTTAGTGTGTCAATTAACCTCTCTAGGTCTTTCTCAGTTTCCTCATCTGCAAAATGGGAGAGTTTGGATAGGTAGGCTTCTCTGGGTTTTCGTTAATTAGCATGGCCCAACTTGCTGGGAGAGGCTATTAAGATAATCAGGTAGAACCAGAAGAGTAAAGACCAGAACAGATGTATGGAATTATCCTTCTATATTCCTGAGAGATATAGAGATAGAGAAACCTTTCAGTAGTCAGTGGAATTCTCTGAGAATGAGGTTGTGTTGTTTCCTGGGAGCTAGTGACATCTATGGGGGGAAACTGCCTCCATAGCACATTATGTAAACTGAATGGGGTGGGGGGTGAGGAGGCTCAAACCCTTTTGGCTTTCAGGTCCAGATCCAGGTAAGGAGCACTGGGTATAGACCCTGAGCCATATCTGAAATGGCAGAGAGCTAAGAGGGAGACCAGTGGAAGTCTTATTCCCTCCCCTCTCCCCATGCCAGCCCACTGCAAAACAGATTTGTCTTGGGTTAAGGAGAGATTTTTCTCTTGCACTCTTAAGTTATGCATTGAGAACATTCTTTGGATCGCTTGCTCTTTCCAAATTCATAAACTTACTAAAATTTTGCATATTTAAGGTAGGCCTGAGCTTCAGTATCTTTACTGTATTCTTCTAAATCTTCGGTCTCATTACTTTTAGTGCACATTGGTGAGATTTTATTACACATTTTTAAAAAGCTATCTTTTCGATGGACTCTGAAAAACAAACTGAGGGTTCTAGAGGGGAGGGGGGTGGGAGGATGGGTTAGCCTGGTGATGGGTATTAAAGAGGGTACATTCTGCATGGAGCACTGGGTGTTATATGCAAATAATGAATCATGGAACACTACATCAAAAACTGATGATGTAATGTATGGTGATTAACATAACATAATTAAAAAAAAGCCGTCTTTTATCTCAGATTTAAAAATGCACGTATATTCCAAGTGGGTCTCATTCTAAAGAAGAAACAAAAGGGGCTAGGTGAGGGGAAAACAATCCACAAAATAGTTATTTTCAAACATGATAAAATTAATACAGCATGCATGCATAGTCCATGGTACTTTTAATATGAATTGATGCCTAATTTGGTTCAATTGCAAACAAATAACAATGCCTTATTGATGTGCAGCCCTGAGTGCTCTGATAAAGCTGGTTTCACTGTGTTTATAGTTCATTCATTCATTTGTTCGTTGTCAAGTATTTAGTGATCCCCATTAGGCACTAAAGCCTGTGTTAGGTGCTGAGGATACAATGGTGAGCAGAACAGTTGAAATTTCTGCCTTTCTGGAGTAGTTTTAGGATGGAGTAGAGGTGGGGGGGGAGACAATGTGAGCAAATCTTATAAATACATAATTACAAACCATGAGACTTGTTATAAAGGGAAGTACAGATGGCTCAGTAATTTCTGATCAAGCCAGCAATGGATTTCCAAGGCCTGAGAATGCAGACACCTGTGTTCCAACCTCACTGTGTCAGGGCAGAACTCAATCCTTGATCCCCCTTCCAGAACATCCTGCCTTACCTTTCCCTCTTCTGTCAGGGAACTCCTGTCAACCCTGCAGGTCCAGCTCAAACGTCAGTGTCTTGTTAGATGGTGCGACATGGTTACTTTGAGCCGAGAGTGAAGATTACCACTCCCAGCTTATTTCCAACCGTTCCTCTAGTAACTGTGTGACCTTAATATGGGCAGTGACCCGGCTCTGTGCTGCCCTCTTCCTCTGCTCCCCTTCACACAGGCATTTTGGTAAGCCATATTCAGTTAATCTAAAAGCTATATCAGGTTATTTAAGTATAAATTAAAAATGAGTGAGGTGATTGCCTTAAGTCACGTATGGCTGGAATTAAATGTCTCAGAGTCCTGCTCGTTGGCTCTCAGCTTTTACTGTGGGATTTCAACAGGAGCTGGGGGTGCGAGGAGTGGCCTCCATGTTCGTGAGCTTCAGCACATCCCAAGTTGTCATTTTAGTTCTGGCTTACGATGAATTCTTATTCTGACCTCCCTGTACTGGGTTTGTATATGTGCCCAATACGTGCCCAATAAATAGCTGCAGAACTAGAGGGGGAAAAAAAGAAAAAAAATTAAATGGCCAAGAAATGACTATGGGGGAAAAAAATCACATTCTAGAAAAAGCTGGTAAATAGCCAGGAGTTATGTTGTCCTCAGGAAAGGACCTTCGGTTCCCCGTCACAGGGAGATGGGACCACAGTCCCAGGACCCAAAGGGTTGGGAGGGAGTACCCAAACATGGACAGACTCTAGCTTACCAACTCAGTCTGGGAGTGTCTTTCCCAAGGGCTAGAGACTTCTATCTTGTGCTAAGGGATCAGGCTTGACATAATCACCCTTTTCAGGGTGGTGAGGTGGGGGTAGGAAGTGTGGGTCACTCAGGACCTTACCGGAAAAATATAGACACTTTTCTGAGAAAACAAGTTTTATTCTGGTGGAGGAGAAGACACTAAGTATCCTGAAGCAGGGATTGAGTTGGGATATGGAATGGGGATGGGTTTTTAGTAGTTTATAAACTGGCTTCTTGCAGCTAAGCTCCAGCTGTTTTCTAGGGGTTTATTTTTCTTGGGATTTCAGATACAGCTCAGCTGCATGGGACGTGTGGTTTCAGTTCTACCTGTGAGGCAGTGACAAAATGAACAAGGTTCCACCAGACAACAGCTGTTGTAAAACTGGCTTAGAATTTTCTCAGCAAGCCTTACCGTTTTGTCTTTTGCTAAGCCTCTCTCTTTACCCCCGTCTCTCCTTCACTGCCTTCATCTCTCTCCATCTCCCTTAGTTTTTCTCTCTCTCTTCTGTCTCCCCCCCCCTTTTCTTCTCTCCTTTCTCCCTGCCTGTCTTTCTGTCTCCGTCTCTCCCTCTCTGATTACCTTTGTCAGTGCTGCATGATTAAAAGCGCCGTCAGTGAGCATCACAACTCTGCCTCTGCCCATTCCTTCTACACCACTGAGTGCTGAGCTATCATTTCCTAGAGAGCAAGGAGGCTGAGTGCTGCATTGCAGTGGAATCATTTCAAGAACCTGAGAGTACTGTGAGCGCATGTCATTCCCCTAGCCATTCACATGGGGGTGCCAGGCAGGGGCTCTTTGGATTTCAGGGAGCTCTGTGCACCGATGCAGTGGAACTGAGGACTCACTCTATGCTGGTTGCAGGACCAAAGTGTGTATAGCTGCCTGGAGATTGCACAGGGTGGCAGGAGATAGGATCCTGTATTTTTCCTACTCCACGAATCGAAAGGAGCAGCAGCTCAGAGGGGGAGCCTTGGCCCTTTGTGTTGGGTTATGTCTTTCGCCTCCTAGAGGGCACACCCTGGATGGTCTGAGCAGGTGTGGGTGCCAGGGCAAGACTAGTAGAATCACTGCAGCATCTTGTTATTAGTCAGTGTTTATTGGGAACCCAATATGCAGGAAATGCTGCTCTGGACAATGCTGGGAAGAGACAGAGGAATTAAAATTGGTCCCTGGGCGCCTGGGTGGCTCAGTTGGTTAAGCGACTGCCTTCGGCTCAGGTCATGATCCCAGGGTCCTGGGATCGAGTCCCACATCGGGCTCCCTGCTCTGTGGGGAGCCTGCTTCTCCCTCTCCTCCCCACTTGTGCTCTCTATTTCACTATCTCTGTCTCTCTCAAATAAATAAAATCTAAAAAAAAAAATTGGTCCCTGTGACTTTCCACTGGAGGAGAAAGGCAGAGTGGCTCTTAACTAAAGCTGTGAGTGTTGAGTATCCAGCAGGGGGTGCATGAAATGGGGAGTCAGGAGGAGGAAGAGTATGTGCAGAGGGCTTCCTGGAGGAGATGAACCTGGAGGCAGAGGTCAGAGGATGAGACCTACCAGGACACCTGACCTAGAGCCTGGGATGCTTCTTCCTTGAGGAGGTTGGCACTGCAGGAAGGGTTTCAATCGTTAGCCCTAGTAATTCAGGAACCTCATGCAAATGAGGCAGTGTTAGTTCCAAGGACAGGCAGAGAGACTTTGGTATGCAGGGGAGGAAAATTTTTAAATTCTGCCCTTCTAGGTTCTTTGTCTGGACCAATAATTAAGTTGACATGAGACAACCTAAGAGGAGAAAAACAAATTTAATGACATAAAAATGGGTTCCCCATGAAGATGTGAGAGGCTCCCCAATAGTCAGGCAATTGAGGTGTATATGCCATCTTGAGCAAGGAAAAGGGGTACAGTTTGGGGACTTCAATGGTGAGGAAGACAATCCACAGAAAGATGGGAAGAGCAAATGTTTGATAAACAAATGCTTGCTGTGCCACCAGGAGAAGTCTCTTTGATGTAAAAAAAAAACCAAAAAAAGTTATCTTTGGTGATAGCTCTCTTCCAGGTACAGGCCTCCTATATAAATTGTTTTAGGCAGTTAAAGGAGAAGTAGAAAAGCTCTTCTTGAGTTTGTTGGGCCTTGATTGTCTTCAGCTCAAAATAATCTATATGCCAAAGTGGCACATTCTGGGGTGGCCTGCCCTGAACCCCATGAGTTCCTTCCTCTGAAATGTTTTTGCAAATTTCACATATTCAAAGTTGTGCTGGTCAATTGCTCCATTTTCCACTGCATTAATCTCTTAGCCTTGAAAATAGGTCAGTTTAGTTTAACAGTTGTGTTTCATTTTAGGTGGTGGTGATACAGCTGGGCTTAGGTTTATAGTGCTCAAGAAAGCAGGTATTTAATGAGGCATTTCTATGGAATCAAAAGAAAAACATGGTTAATGATTGGAGCAAATTAGAAAACAGTTTCTGAGTTCTGAGGGTAGCCGGTCCAGAAGACATCTAGATGTCAGGCTCAAAGCACCCTCAGATAGAATGAGGGCAGGCAGGGTAAATCTGAACAGATCTTCCTGGTTTGCAGTTTAAAATGTCTCTGGTGATCTTTCTGAGTGGCCCACACAGCAACAGGCACAAAGATTATCTATACATAAACTGTTGTGGTGATGTCTCTGAAGTTTATATCAAATTGTCCAAATTTAGTTTGTATGGGTTTGAGAAAAGGGCAGTTTTAGTTCTTAATGCTTCTAAGTCAGAAGGTTGGAAAAAGAATTGGAAACATTAATTTGGAGAGTTGTAGCCAGATATTGAAGGAAACTAGTTTAGTTTACTGGTAGAAAACAAAACTTTAAAGACAACTGGCAGAACTAGAATCTATTATCTACAAGTGTGTATTATAGTATCTACTGAAACATAATTTTTCTCTATAATCACCCCTATTTCTATCAAAGATGACCATAATAAGACTAATTTATTGCAAATTATGTCATTTCAATAAACTTGAGCTGATTATTTATACAAGTGCAGCAAGAATAGCAATTAACCATATAGAATTTTAAAATCTGCTTTGTTGGAACTTTCTATAAGAAATCTGAGATTGAACTTCTAAAAACCTCTCTACGTTAAGAAGCCAATCCAATGACTTGCTACTAGACTTTACCTGCAATACCTGTAGATTTGAATACTTCCCTTCTTGAGGGCACCAAAATATGCTGAGGTTCTCATACCTACCAGGAAGCGGCCCTCTTACTCACCTAGTAAGGCTGCTGGGAACTCTATAAGGAAAATACCAGGCCGATTTTTCCAAGAGGCTTTATTGGCTCCATCAAGTCAATGTTAGTTCCTTAAAGCTGCCTGGTCATGTCTGAGTCTGTGCAGTCTATGAGTCTCTCTCAAACATGACATTCCAGGCAAAGCCTTGGTAATATAACAAATGTTTCTGATTGTGTCCTGTTAAAAGGAGAACAGATTCTTTCTTACTGAACTTTCATAAGTAACTATATTGCCATGAAAATATAAGAATACTCACTGAGAGTTTCTGAATTCTGGAGGTCTCAGGTAGGGAGAAAAATATAAATGTTTCATCTTGCTCTAAATCACAGGTAGATTAAGAGAAAAGAGGGTGCCTGGGTGGCTCAGTTGTTAAGCATCTGCCTTTGGCTCAGGTCATGATTCCAGGGTCCTGGGATCGAGGCCTGCATCGGGCTCCTTGCTCAGCGGGAAGCCTCTTTCTCCCACTCCCCTTGCTTGTGTTCTCTCTCTGTCAAATAAATAAATAAAATCTTAAAAAAAGAAAAGAGAGAAAAGAGAAAACATTTCTTTAAATCTGGAGAAGCAAAACATTAAACAACCAGTAATATTTCAAACAGTCATAAAAGTTATAATCATCCTCCTTAGTTCATCCAGTCCCATGTAATTAATTCTTGCTGATCTTGATTTTTAAGAAACTTCATGAAGTCATCAGGTTCTCCATTAAGGTTGTGTGATTCATACGTGATTCAGTGGTATGATCTGAAAGTTATCAGAAACCTGCATTCTACAGTAGAGGTCCTTCCTTTCCATGAATCTTCTTGTAGATGAAGCACTTTTGCAAAAGCATCAGAGTAAAATGGTAGCAGTGACAAAAGACTTAGAATTGGCTACAACTAAAGATCTGGTGAGAGTTTATCATAATGCAATTGACAAAGAGATCTGTTTATTTCTATGACATGTAACAATTTAAGCTAACTGGAATTAAGACTGGTAACATTATACCAGGTAAAATTTAATGCAATTATTCTATGCAATTACATTTAGTTCAAGGAACATTTATTGAGCAATATCTCTGTGCAGACTTGCGGACAGTACAGGGGTAAATACAGCCCAGCCCCTGTGCACAAGGAGCACAGTCTTGGTAGAGAAACTTATGCCCAGTGGACTGTGAGATGGGCTAGAACCAAAGTGTGGAGCTGTTGAAAAGATGAGGGTGTGGGGGCAGCAGATCTCTGGTCCTTCCTTCCTGGTCTGTCTGGTCTTTAGTAAATCATTTAACCTTAGGGATCTTTAGTTTCTTTGTATGTAAAATGGAATTAAGGATGCCTTTTCTTCTCTTGATAAGGGAGTTTGAGAATCAAAGGGGTTAGTAGGTCTGAAAGCTTTAAGTCAACTGTAAACTGGTGCACAGATATGCATCATTACTACACCTGTGAGTAGTGACATTATTTGCAATTCCTTAGCCTTACCCATGGTTTATGATTAAAATGTGGTCACCTCTAACACCTAACTTCAAAGCAGGTACCCCTCAGCCAGCATTTTAATAGCCTACTTTGAATTACCTATAAGGTCTAAGCAAAACAAAACTGGATTTCTCTGAAGAGATTCTATTACATCTTTTCAGTAATTTAAGATGGCTATTTTCACATCATTTTGTTTGGATTTATGTTGTGTTATATGTTGTCTATGCAAGATAAAAGAAACAGATTTTTGTATGAAACAGTTTGACAGGTACTAGAGAGGGGAGGAAGAGAGGAAAGGAGGGAGATGGTTAAAAAAGATGAAAAGAAAGAACATTGGTACATGAAGCAAATTATAAGCAACAGCAGAGAGATCCTAGACCAGAGTCGGGAGACCAGGTTCTGGTCCTACTCTGCTTCAAGCACCTGTTACTTGACCACATCTCTTACCGCTTCTGAATCTTTTTTGCGGGGGGGGAGAGGTAGGAGGCTAAAGTAACAAATGGTAGGGGTTACGATTTTTGCCAACCCCAAAACTCATGACTCTAAACTTAAAGGGAAAGATAACTTCAAGCCATAATAATAATGAACATTTTAATGTCTAATGTGGAGAGCTTAGGCTGTGAATAAGAGACTCTGAATCTCAATCCAAATTCATTTAGTTTCTTGGGTAAGTTTCCTTTAGGCATCGGCATTCTGAACGGTCCTCTGTTCAGAGTGGATATAATTACGACTTACTGAGTGTGTCCTAGAAGAGCCATGAGCTAATGTCTTTGAGACAGCCTGAACTGCTCAGATGAAAGGTGGCTCACATAAATACATGGTTAGATGAGCCTGTTTGGAAGCTTCTGGGTTTGGAGAAATGCTGCTTTAGAAATGGTATCTGAAAAAGGCGGGACAGAGGACAGGGTGCCAGCGCCAAATAAGATATGAAAGAGCGAAAGTAAATCTACTGGAAAAGGAACAGGAAAGGTAAGGAGCAACAATACTGTCAAAGAATCAAAAACCCCAAAACACGAATTATCTCCATGTGTCACAAATAAAAGAATGTAGGTATGTTGCAGTCAAATCAACTGTGATATTGTTGGCGTTCTTTCTTAAGGATGTTTAAAAGTTTTAAATGATAAAAATATTTATGAAGTATCCAGCATTTTCACTGCTGAATAAATTTTGCTGCCAGATATCTCTTTTGTGACTCTGGCCATTGTATTCTGTAGTTGGTGTCTGGGAACAAGGACCATAGAGACTATGCTTCTACTTTAACAAATTTGCAGTCTACAAATCAAAGCAAAATGGCTCAAATAAAGTTAGGTGGGATTAAGAGATGTTTGTGGTGCCTTCCTATCTGTTGGAGTGGGTTATGAGCATTGTTTTTTACTCGCTAATTAAAAGATTCCAAAGATCCAGAAGAGAGAATGTGGATCCCCTACCTCTTAACATTGTATAAGGAAAATTTTAACAATCAAAAGCTCATAAGTGGTAAAGTGTGTAAGTTATTTAAGTCCAACCCTCTGGCCATGAAATAAAACTAGAAAAGAACAAAAAGTTAACAAATATTTCCAGTCCCTAAGAATGACAAGCTATACCAAAACAAAACCAACTTTCTCAAATAGCATGAGGCCAGAGGAAAAAATAAAAACTAATTATATACTCTGCAGAAATTAATAAGGAGAGTGCAATATATAAAAACAGAATAAGACTAGGGTTATACATGGAGAAAATCAATTGCGCTTATTACATTTATTAATAAAGAAAAAAAAAAAGACAGCTAGAAAGTAGTCACCAACTTTCTACCGACCCAAGATTGCAAAAGACTCATTACAAGAAAATTACAAATGATAAACACTTGGATGCCAAAATTAAGAGGCCGTTAAGTGGTAAAGTCAAATCATAGGTCCTTGTCCCCAGACACCATGTTCCTGGCAATACATCCTCTGTCTCTCTTTAGTAATGGTTGGATGTTCATCTAAACACTTTGATCCAACTGGACTAAGTATAGAAAAACAGTTCTATACAGTTCTAACAGTTTTCTATCTTTATGAGAGGGGCAATGTCTAGGCTAACTCCCTGATACTCTTGAGAAGAGGTATATATGGAATACTGGAAGCTGTGATTGTCATAGTGTTGGAATGACCATTTACTATCACGTCTGCCTTATAAATACTTCTAGAACTCTTGAGAGAGAGTATTTTCTCCCCTATTAAGTTTTTTTCATGAATGTTGTTCATCTAGGAAATGGATTATCAGCACTTTGTTCCTGGCTAGGATGGTGTATACCTGTTGGGGAGAGAGTCCTCACTCTTTTTTTAAATTTATTTTTTATTTTTAAAGATTTTATTTATTTATTTGGCAGAGAGAGACACAGCGAGAGAGGGAACACAAGCAGGGGGAGTGGGAGAGGGAGAAGCAGGCTCCCCGCAGAGCAGGGAGCCTGATGCGGGGCTCGATCCCAGGACCCCGGGATCATGACCTGAGCTGAAGGCAGATGCTTAACGACTGAGCCACCCAGGCGCCTGAGAGTCCTCACTCTTAACCAGGCCTTATTCTTTAGGAAGCAGCAGGACACAGAGATGAAATGGAATTGTTCTCTGCTCTTAGGGAACTCACAGTGCGGAAGGGGGAAGATATAAACAGAAGATTGTACTGCAGGGCAGAATGACACGAGCAGTAAATAGATGTTCATCAGGGGTTTGAGAGATGAAAGCAATCAAGATTGCCCGGGGAGTAAAGAAAGACTCTGGGAGTTGGCATCATAAATGGGTCTTTACAGATGAGAAAGATTGGATTTGGCAGATAAGTGAGGTAAGTCAACAGCTTGTGCAAAGAATCTAGGTGTGACTATAGAGACCATGCTACAAAAAAAGCGAGCACACTTGAGTTTCAACCTGTTAAGGTCAGGGTCGAGAATGGAGACGGGTACATGAAATGCACTAGCTTCCACCCTCTCCTGAGTGAGGCGTTTGGGAACTGGATTCTTTGCTTGCTGTAGTCAGCCTATACATCTATGTCAACAGCACCCTGGCTGGTCCTTTGGGGCCTTTCTTGGCCCCTGTTTTTTATTTGGGAAGCTTTAAATCATACTCCTGAAAAATTACATCATTCCTAATCTCCACATGGAACTGTTCCCTGGGACCAGACAGATGAACTTCTCTAGGTTACCCAAAAATTTTAATCCCCCAGTATGAGCATAGAATCATATAACACAATGATAAAATATGTGTGGGGTTGGCTGAGGTGGAAGGGAGAAGATTCTCTCGCTATCAGACACTCTTCTGCGGCAACTCACACAGGGGCGTTTAGACAACCTGAATTTTGTTTATGCCTACTGGGTTCTGCATAAGCCAACAGATGTTGGCAAATGATTCAGGTGCATTGCTGTGAAATGAGCATTATGATTTCCTGAAGTATTTCAGCCCTGTTTCATCAGTGTGTTTGAAGGCCACACCAATGTGTTTGTTGGCCCGCTTATTTTGGGCTTTGTTCATAGACAATCATTCATCATTCTGGCTCATCTGTGGTGGAAATGCCTTTGGGGGGGGGTGTTCCCCATTGGTTGGGCTGACTATTCGGACAATTTATGTGAAGTACAGGAGTTCATTTATTAAGGAAACATATGCTTATCCAGGCTACCTGATTTGGGAAAGACAGTCTGGATTCCTACTGAGGAGAACTTTGACTACTACAGTAGGAAAAGGAATTTGGACCTTCATTATATTGTAGACCCAGGAAAATTTGCAAATAGGTAAGTTACATCATCAGGCCTAACATTTGGGAATATTCTTTAATTCAGGAAACATTTAGTGAGTCCCTATTATGTGTGATGCCCTGTGGGAAGTATGGGGGATACTGAGGAAAAGAACAAGCTCCTACCCTCAAGTCGTTCTCAATCTAATTGGGAAGACAGAGAAGTGAATTAGTTTGCAGTTAGTGTGCTGGGTATGCTTGTAGATATTAAGTAAACCTATGCCCTGTATGAGCACAGAGGAGGTGCTTCTGAGACAGATTGGGGGATCAGAAAGCTTTCTGGATGAGACAACATCTAGGTCTTTGAATGATAAGTAGGACTTAGGTGAATTCCAGAGGACGAGCAAGCAAGGAGTAAGTCACAGGAGCACTCAGGGCCCGAGTGCCTTTTGGCATCAGTGTTAGGCTAACACAGATGTTGTGGAGGCAAAGGAAGCAGCGATTGAATCGGTTCAGGTGGGGAGGGTCAGAAGTAGTGAGGTGGCCAGGAAAGGCCAGATGAGGCCAGGAGAGGTACAGTCAGTTCCCTTCTCTCAACCATAGATACTGTTGTCTCTGATCTTACATTTCCCTTTCTTCTCTTTTTTTGCTCTATTGTTGTACCTCTGACTTTAGGCTAGCAGATAAATATTGTTCCTTGAAATTGCCACATAGGCTCCTGTTCTAGAACCTTCCTTAGCTACCCAATTTGCAAAATCTTATAAACTCCTATCATTTCTAAAAATAATTGCTCCCCTAAACCTCTTACAGGCCTCTTTGGCTGCTTCTCCAGCTGGCATCTACACGGACATACACAGCTGTCTTCTCCATCCTTTATTCTGGGGTAAGGGAAGCCCATTTCCAGTGTTTGCCAAATTTTTTCTCCTCTGAGCTTATGTTTTTGATGGTATTCACTCTGGGTCCTCAGTCTCAAGGGTCCTCATGCTCCATTCTCTGCCTGTTTTCAAAGTCTAATCTCAAATAAGAATCTAAAATGTACACACCCATGTACATATAGGGACACCACTTTCCATTTCTGTTCTCACTCAGAAACTAGACAGGGGCTTTTGGGCATCAGTCTGTGGATGCGAGAGGAATAGGCCCCTTAATTTATGCTGTGAAGACAGTTTCCTGGTCTACCTATGGATTTTTTGGCCAGGTCAGTACTGCTGGTGAGAACATGGACTTCTGAGGCCCTGAGAGCAACTTGACCACTAATCCATGGTATCATCTGAGAACTGTGCCGTCCTCCTCTGGAACCTGATTTTCTTATCTCTGAAATGAGAGGGTTGTGCTAGGTCTGGCTCACACCTTTGTGACATTCTGTAACTTACAATAATTGCTTTTGAGCCTATTTAGCATCTAGAACAGGAAGTCCTGGCAAGTAACTTCTATCATACACAGGGTTTTCTTTGATCAGTGATGTACATATGTGAACAGATGTACAGATATAAAAAAAAAAAAGGTGTTGTCAGTCACATCAGGTTTATTCTGTGCTTCAGTGGAGTGAGCATAGGATAGGTGGAGCCTCCCCGAAACCAACTTGTCTATTGATGATTAAAAGTGCTTTACCGAGAAACAAAGTTTTCACTTTATAGAGAGATTGGCAATTAGCTAAGGAGGGGAGAGAGACTTCAGTGCCTGCACACAATGTAACTCATACCTGCTTAGGAGCCCCACTAATAGGGCAGGCCAGCTGGACACTTTTCTAGAGCACTAGTGTATAAGAGATCAGGGTGCTAAACATTACCAGAATAAAATGGATGAATGTATTTCCACTCCCACTGACACTGAAAATATTATCCAGTGGAAATTTGCATTGTACTTTAACTAGGAGACGAAGTAATAGCTCCATTGATTTTTCTGTAACATGGCGCATGCATTCATCCTTGACATGCATACATCCTTGAAACTAAATAATGCAAGCCATGCTTCTATTTTTTGGGGAAGGAATGATTTATTATGGTATCTGAATTCTGTATTTTTAATATGCTTCTTTGAATGTGTCGAATTTGGAAAAGTACAAGGACGTAACCACAGGCAAGTGAGGAACTACTTTAAGCATTCTTTTTTTCAGAAGTTGACTCTTCTTTGGGCCTTCGAGGTGGATCAGTAATTAAATCTGCTTATGTGTATAGTTTTTATTAGTAGAAAATTTCTTCTTGTCTTACTCCCACTAGAAAAACAGTGAACAAATATTGAAGGAATATGGTTAGAAGGGGGTCCAAAGTTCCCCCATTTCTGTTTGTTTCTGAATTCTTGTGCCTGACAAGATGTGGTTGACAATAACAGAGCCATCTTGACCTAGAGTTCTCAGCAGCAGAGCTGCCAAGGCCCGGAGTCCTTAGCCTCCATGTTTCCCACTCACCATCCTGCACTTAGCTGCTGCTTGTCAGGGCAACATTTCATCTTGACTAGACTCTGATTTTCAGAGCGTTCCAAGAGTCAAGGGGAGTTCTTATCTGCCAACCTAATTTATCTTTAAAGTCTTAGTCTCTTTACTTTCCCTAACCAGATGCTTTCCACAGCCAACTTGGCATAGGGCACTGTGAGGGAACAAAGGTGAACAACACCAAGTCCTATACTACTGGGGAGACTTAGATTTCTTCTCTAAAACAATAATATGAGAGGTTTATGTTAGTTTTGCATGTTTTTATCTGGCCACGAGGGTGTGTTTCTGAGTTAATATCCATTTCAGATACTGAATGGAAAACTCTTCAGGCCAGTTTCTATGTCAGGTACTTCAGGGATTCTTGGGGAAAATGAGGTGCTGCTTTGTTCTCAAATAAGAATTTTGTTCTTTGTTAAAGCAATTCCCAACATAATGGACATGCAGGATTGGGGAAGGGATATATTTTGTAGAGTGTGGGAGGCCCTACCTAGTTCTATGAGTTTGCATTCAAAGGGTCAGTGAAAACACCACACAATTCAAAGAATGATTCAGGGTGGGAGAGATCATGTTACTTTGCAGGAAAAATAGGCAACAGGGAGGCTTCATCATTGGATGATGAAGAGCCATTTGAGCCATTTCTACAAGTTGGCCGGGGTTTTAACTGGGAGAGATAAGCAGGGAAGCCAGAGGAGATAGAGGAAGAGAAAGAATGAATGAGGGAGAAAGATGCAGAGCTTGTTGGGGAATGTTGAACAGCCTTTTGGCCAAAACATGGGGTCAGAGTAAGGAGATAGTTAGAAATAAAGCTAAAATTGTTGGTCTTAGCTACATTGTCCTGTGCCTTGGGTCTGAGGAACTGGACATTAATTTGGTAGTTAATAAGACTCATCAAAGGCTTTTGTGCAGAGAAGTGATGGGATTAGAATTTCACATTGAGATTAATCCTGAAAAAGTGTACAAGATATACTGATGGAGTAAAGAAAGAAGAAAGAGATTAGCTAAGAGGTTATTATGGTTGCTCATTTCATGTCAGAAGTAATGGGTGAGGCAGTAGGAGTGCGGTTGCAAAGGAGATGATGGATTTAAGGGCCATAATCAAAAACGGAGTGTTTGGGAGTTTTCAGTTGACTGAGATGAGGTGGGGAATAAAAAATAATTCTAAGCAATTCAAACTTGGATAATCGAGGGTTGAAGGTTGGAGGGTCATTTATGGCATTTCACAGTCTGCCTGGAGACTTCCTTCCCCATCCTCCTCTGTTCATTAATTGGAAAGATTTTTCTCTTCTGCATTCTCATGTATTTTTGCTTATTATTCTATTTCAGCATTTGTAACACGTTTCATCCTTTACTTTGTATTTTATTTAGTGTCAGTTTTGATTGTAAGTCTCCATGAAGGCAAGCCCTTAGATTTTTTTTTTTTTAAGATTTTATTTATTTATTTGAGATAGAGAGCAAGTGAGCACAAGTTGGGGGAGGGCCAGAGGGAGAGGGAGAAGCAGACTCTCCACTGCACAGGGAACCCGACATGGGGCTTGATCCCAGGACCCTGGGATCATGACCTGAGCTGAAGGCAGATGCTTAACTGACTGAGCACCAGGCGCCCCTCCCTTAGATTTCTAACAAAGTACCTTATATTTAGTAGGCCTGCTCTCAGCTTTTACTTTTGCCAGGAGATTATTTTAAGATGGTGGCAAAGTTGAGGAGAGAGTTCAGTTTCAATAGTACATTTACTGAGTATCAGTTAGTGTGTTAGGTGTAGATTCAGAGGTGACTATAACATGGCCTCTCCCTCAAAGAGCCCCGGGAGCCACAGACACATATGTAAGTGACTGCCAGCTATTGAGCCAGGATTATAAAAGAGACTAGTATGAGGTGCTGTGTGGACACAAAGAGGGAGACTCAGTTCTTCCTAGAGAGAAGGGAGCCAAGTCAGGGAGGCTTCTGGGGAAAGTTAGTAACACTGGATACAGACTAGTGTAAGAGAAGCTTTATGGTGGAGAAGGGGTACAAAATACAGGTGACATTTTTGTTGTTCTTGGGCAGAAGGATTCAGAGTAAAGGAAGAAACTGAAAATGAGAGGTGAGGAGAGGCAAGGTCACAGGGTATCATGATATTCTGGAATTGACTGCCAAAAATGTTATTTTCCTAAATACATTTCTAAGTGCCTTTCTACATTCAAACAGATGTGCCAATGACCATCATCCTTTCTCTTCTACCCAAAATAAGGGACTTAATAGTGAGTTTATGAAAACTCACTTTTGGATGGAAGATGTATTGGTTCCTGAATTTGGGGAGACAAACAGCTTCCTGGTCAACCTATGATTTTCTTGAGTTAGGAGAGAGTGCAGACTGGGGAAGGGTGGAAGGGGAATGATTTGGCTCATCCTTCCAGACTTTAGAATAATGAGGTAATTATTAACTTTGGAAATAATCAAGGCATCATTCTAAAGATACATGAGTCAAGAGGAAAGGTAATCTCTACCTCGGGATGATGCTCCTAGGAAGCAAATACGAATGATTCAGCAAAACAAAACTGAGAAATATATTAAGAGTGCTTGGATCACCTAACAACTTTGGCTAAAGAGGCAGGTGTTTTGAAAAACCATTTGTCTCTTATGGATTAAAGTGAGGAGTCTGTGTCGAGAAGGAAAATAATTTCTGTCTAATTTCTGGGGAAGGAGAGAGGAAGATGTGCTGGGTCACAAAATGTTGGCTGATGAGTAACTATTTGCTGAAAAGATCAGCCCCAGCAATGATTTTTCCATTTGAGATTTGGCCCCTAAAACCTACCCAACACAGAAAATAGCCTGATCTATACTTAAAACATATTTAATAATAATCAATTAAATTTTTGTTTATTCCCAAAGCAGTAATAAAATAGGTTATTTTATAAATCTATTTTTATTGAGTTGGCAAGGAGATGAAGTTATCGATTTAGGGAACATTTTATTGAATTTTATAAAATCAGTAATATAAAAATTTACCTTACCGACAGAATAATATATTTAAAAAATTCTTTAACAACTCTGTTTTCAAATATTTGAATCTAGTAGTTCTTTTCCTTAAACAGATTTAAACTTCCTTTGCTGAATCTTATGTCTCAGCATCTCTACGAAGGTTTTCCTGCCCCACCCATTTTTCAAATGATCTCTTTCCTTTGGATACCTTTTCTACTTTTTATTGTTAAATTTAACATTCATAAAGAAAAGTGCATTAAACACATATGTGTGATTTAACAATAATTATAGAGCCAGTACTGGGTTAATTAACCACCCAAGTCAAGAAATAGTGCATTGCTAGTACCCCAGAAACCCTCCTTATGATTCTCCCCAATCACAACCCCACATTCCACCCTTGAGGTAACTAGTATTCTGCCTTATGTGATAACCATCTACTTGCTTTGCATTGTACTTACTGTCTATGTTTGTATTCATAAACAATATAGTTTCATTTTTCTTATTTTGGGACATTATGCTCTTGAAATCATACCGAATATGTTTTTTTTGTGTTGCATTTTTTGCTCTATATTACGTTTTTGAGAGTCATTCATATTATTGCAGACAGCTTATTGCAGTAGTTTATTTTCGTTGCTATATGGTAATCCAGTGCGTGATTTTTTTTTTTTAAAGATTTTTATTTATTTGAGAGAGAGAGAGAGAATGAGCAGTGGGGAAGGGCAAAGGACAGAGGGGGAGAGGGAGAGAGAGAAGCCTGCCAGGACCCTGGGATCATGACCTGAGTCGAAGGCAGCTGACTGAACCACCCAGGCGCCCCGCCCAGTGTACGATTTCACCCCAAATTAACCATTCTTCTATCGATAGCGATGTGCGTTGTCTCCACTTTGGTGTATTATGAAAAATGCTGCTGTGGACATCCTTGTTCATGTGTCCTGGTGCACATGTATATGCTTTTCTTTAAAGCAGTGCTTCTCAAAGTGTGACCTTTGCACCCACAGCATCAGGATCACCTGGGAATTCGTTAGAAAAGCAAATTCTCAGGTCACATGCCAGACCTACTTAACCAGAAACTCTGGAGGTGGGGCCTGGCAGACTGGGATTTAACAAATTCCAGATGATTCTGACACATAAAAATGGAGAGCCATCTGGAGTATCTACTTAGTATCTATGCCTCTCTTCAACTTTAGTAGATAAAGTCAAACTGTTCTATCAAGTAGGTATAGCAATTTGCAATTTGACCAGCATCATACTTTGTTAAGTCCATGATTTGATTGCATGAAAACCTGGGACTTGGTTAAAAATGCAAGTTTTTTAATTTCAAACAGGCTTATAAAAATTCAGGTGCATTGTTACTTATTCATGGGTACTAATGCAGTCTTACTTTTCTTGACTATGAGTAAGAAGTTATTAGACAGAGATGCCTGGGTGGCTCAGTCGGTTGAGCGGCTGCCTTCGGCTCAGGCCGTGATCCTGGGGTCCTGGGATCGAGCCCGGCATCGGGCTCCTTGCTCGGCAGAGAACCTGCTTCTCCCTCTCCCTCTGCCTACCACTCTGCCTACTTGTGCTCTCTATCTCTCTGTCAAATAAATAAATAAAATCTTTAAAAAAAAAAGTTATTAGACAGTTATTGTTTTTTACCCTGGACAAGGATTAATTTTTTTAATCACTTTCTTAGTCACCATTTTATTTTTAATTAATTAATTAATTAGTGAAAAGGTGATTCAGGCAAAGAGTGCCTGTTTCAAAGGTTGCAAAAGGCACATACACAATGAAAGTAAGTCTCGCTCAGTTCTGTGTTTCAGTCACTTATTTTCCCTCCTAAGTCAACGACTGAGATCAGTTTCCGAGTAAGGATTGAAAAATAATTTCTCTGTACACATATTCTAGGTGCCATTTAGAATTAGGTGTTCCCTCTTCTGTTTTCCCATAGCTCCGCAGTTTATTTTCATCATGGCATTTATAACACTGAATGATTAATTGTTTACATTTCTGTCTTGCACTCTAAACTGGGATTTCTTTGGGTGTGGAGATCGGGTTTTATTATACCCAGATTCCTGGTACAAGCAGTGCTTGGTAGAGCAAAGGCAATTAATAAAAAAATGTGACAACTAAATGAATTAAACCAGTACTTTTTTCCTTTTATCTATGTTGATTTCTGAAGTTTGAATGTCTGGCTTTCTTGACTGATTTTTCTTTCCTAGCACGTCTCCCTTTGGTTGAGATTTGTAGTATGGCATCTCATGATGTATGTGGCTCTGCACAGGTAGATAAATAGCTAATGAGCTTTGTTGGCCTTTAGAGCCCAGAGGCAGGAAGATGGGCATCTCTTCCATCTCTGCCCTCCTCTGAGAGACTGCAAAGGATAGTTCTGCTTTCCTACTCTGAAAAGGTTTATAAATACTCTAATTTACAGAATCCATCCATTATCATTGATTACAAAGCAACAGGACACCTAGGGGGAAGGATTTGATTAGGGGAAATGATTACTTAGGTTTTTATACTTCCAGAAAAGCCAATGTTTGCTGAATAGGAGTTTTAATCTTTTTACATAAATGATGTTTCTTTTCTAGCAAACCTCCTGAGTTGCATGTTTCTGAGCTTTCTGGAGTTTTGTCTGTTTTTGTTGGTCTCATTGTAACTGGAACTCCACTCTTTGAGCTGAACAAGAAAGCATTTTAAAGAAAAACATGTTAGTTCTGTCATCTCTGGCTATACTTGAATGTTTAAAAATTGTCTTTTAGAGCCTGTGTTTGACAAAATAACAGCTCAGAATGATAACTAGCAGGTTGTTTGATCTTTCTATCTCCGGTGTGAAGAAACCTTAAAATTTTTTTCTCTTGTACTTTTTATTTTTATTATGATGAACTTGAGGGTTCTTGAGCTACAAGGTCTGAGGAAAAGTTACTTGAAGTTTGTGTTGCACTGATATAACCAGTAAATAGGTGGGGTCTTTTGATTCATGTTGTGTGTTTGTAAGAGAGATGTTGCCTGAAATTATCCTATTTTTTGTGTGTTGCATCATAAACAACATGGATGAAAACCTTTCCTTTGAATAGGAATAGCCCATGGCATGGTGGATACTGATAAAATACTGTTCTTAAAGTTAAGTCTTGTTAAAATTGATTATATGACCTTTTCTCACTTCGGTTTGTGAATTCATTAAAGAAGAGAGTTACTTGGAATTGTATAAAGGACTGTGGTTACCAAGGGTCAAAAATGAGTCCCATTTTTGACTCTTACAGAAATGAGCTGTCATTCAATAGAATGATATGGAGCTTCCTGTGCTGTTCTGGAAAGCTCTCCAAAGTATATTGTTAACTGATACAAGCAGGATATAAAATATTACTTATAAGAGAATCCCATTTATATATTTTTTAAAAAGGTATTTATATACATTAATATTAGGTGGCTAATTTTCCACAAAGACCGGGCAAGGGTGCTCACCTCTGGGTAGGGGGAGTGGGATTTGGGGCAAAGTTGGAGAAGAAGACTTGCTTTTTTCACTTTATATTTTTTTCCTAGCGTTTGAATGTTTTTCCATGAGTTAAAATCACTTATATGAAAAATAAAAGGAACATTTAATAAATGTACAAAACTCCAGCTGTGTGACACCTTTTATATAGCACTTGATGGTTTGAACTTGAGTTTCTTTATCTGAAACAATCAGTGATAATTACTTCAGTAATTACGGCCTGGAATTTTCCTAGTTCTTGTGTGCTGCATCATAAACAACATGAATGGAAATCTTTCCTTTGAAAAGGATTGGCCTGTGGAATGGTTGGATACTTATAAAACATTGTTTTTCAAGTTAAGTCTTATTAAAATTGATACTATGACCTTTTCTCACTTCAGTTTTATGAAGCTACCAAGGAAGAGAGTTACAGCTTGCTCATGAAGGTGTTGTGAGGGTCTAATGGAGAAATTATTTCAGTAAAAATTCTAGAAAAGATACTTAATTTTGTGAAGAGTTCAAAGGGGCCTGCTCCCTTAAAGAATACTGTCTGGAAGAAAGCAGGGACATTCCAACACATGGACTTCTTCATTTCATCTCTTCCTCTAGTGCTAAGCATATACAAATATTACTTCTTGTCCTTAAATTCTAAGCACCCATTTTCGTCATGTGTTCAATGGATATAATAATGGCTGTCTTCTTACCTGGGCTGTCTTTTCAAGAAAAAATGACTAAAGAAATATGAAAGCTCTGAAGACTGCCATACAGAGGGAGAAATAGTGGTTTTTAAGGAAGAAACAAAATATTATGTGTTAGATTGTGAACCCCCTGAAAGCTAGAACCATGTCTGATTGATTAATCTTTATAACCCCAGTACTTAGTATGATATCTGGAAAATAGTGGGTACTTATTAAATGTCTTCTGAATAAAGCACCAAATCTTCTGATGAATATTCTTATCTATCTAAAGTATTAGGGAAACACAGTAAGAATCATAGCTAAGCAGCATATAATTAGCATTTCTTGTCCTGCAAGTCTTTGGAAGAAAAGGGGGATGGGAGTGTTATGGATGTAATATTTGTGTCCCTGCCCCTACTACCACCAAATTCACATGTTTAGGTCCTGATCCGTGATGGTATTTGGACATGAGGTCTTTGAAAGTAAGCAGAATTAGATGAAATCATGAGGGTGGGGTCCCCATGATGGGGTTAGTGTCCTTATAAGAAGAGATGGCAGAAAGCTTGTTCTCCCTCTCTTCTTACCAAGTGAAGACAGCAGGAAAGTGGCTGACTGCAAGTCAAGAGGACAACCTTCAGCAGGAACCAAATGGACAGGCATCTTAATTTTGGGCTTTCCAGCTTCTAGAACTGTGAGAAATAAATTTTGGTTGTTTAAGTCACCCAGTCTATGGTATTTTATTATGGTAGTCCAAGCTGACTAATACAGATGGATAGGGAGGGGGCGCCTGGCTGGCTCAGTCAGTTAAGTGTCTGACTCTTGATTTCAGCTCCGGTCATGATCTTGGGGTCCTGAGATTGAGCCCTGGGTCAGGCTCCATGCTGAGCATGGAGCCTGCTTAAGATTCTCTCTCTCCCTCTCTCCCTGCCCCTCCCCCCACCTCTCTCTCATTCCCTCTCAAAATACACACACACACACACACACACACAAACAGATGGACAGGGAGAATATTAATTTAATACCTGAGTGCCAGCAAAGTATTTTGCATAGATTATTTCATTTAATTCTCATATCTAATGTGGTATAGATTACAGTTGACCCTGAACAACATGGGTTTAAACTGTGTGGGTCCACTTATACATGGATTTTTTTCAATAAATATAGTATAATACTTTCAATAAATACAGTACAATACTGTATCTTCTCTTCCTTATGGTTTTGTTAATATTTTCTTTTCTCTAGATTATTTTATTGTAAGAGTATAGTATATAATACACATAACCACAAAATATATTGTTGATTGACTGTTTATGTTATTGGTAAGGCTTGTGGCCAATAATAGGCTATTAGTAGTTAAGTTTTTAAGGAGTCAAAAATTATTTGGATTTTTTACTGTTTGGGGGGTCAGCACCTCAACCTCTGCGTTGTTCAGGGGTCAACTATATGTATTCTATGTGTTCTACTTTATTTAAAAGGAAACCGAGGCAAGGACAGAGATTGAATAATTGGCTAGTAAAGTGGTAGAACTAGGATTTTAAAGATTTTATTTATTTATTTATTTGAGAGAGAGAGAGAGAGAGAGAGTGAGAGAGCACAAGAGGGGGAAGCGGGAGAGGGAGGAGCAGACTCCCCGCTGAGCAGGGAGCCCGATGCGGGACTCGATCCCGGGACTCCAGGATCATGACCTGAGCCGAAGGCAGTCGCTCAACCGACTGAGCCACCCAGGCGCCCCTAGAACTAGGATTTTAATAAAAATCTGTCTGATTTGAAAATACAGTTCATTCCAGGGGCACCTGGGTGCCTCAGTTGGTTAAGCATCCCCCTTTGGCTTAGGTCATGATCTTGGGGTCCTAGGATCAAGCCCCAGGTCAGGCTCCCTGCTCAGTGGGGAGTCTGCTTCTACTTCTCCCTCTGCCCCTCCACCCTCCACTTGTAATCTCTCTCTCTCCCTGCCTCTCTCAAATACATAAATTTTTTAAAAAATAAAAAAAAAATACAGTTCGTTCCAATACTCCACACTGTTGCGGACAGTTGAAATTATTGTTTCCCCCTAAGGTCTGGATGCTTCTACTTTTCTTGTCCTTTTGATCTTCATGTTTAGATTAGATCCCCATAGCATTAAAAAACAGTGTTTTTTTTTTTTTTTAAGATTTCATTTATTTATTTGACAGAGAGAGACACAGCGAGAGAGGGAACACAAGCAGGGGAAGTGGGAGAGGGAGAAGCAGGCTTCCCACGGAGCAGGGAGCCCAATGTGGGGCTCGATCCCAGGACCCTGGGATCATGACCTGAGCTGAAGGCAGACGCTTAACAACTGAGCCACCCAGGCACCCCCAAAAAAAATGTTCACAGGAGTGTTGTCACTAGATTTGCATGTTTTAAACCAAAGGCATTGTCTTTAGAATCTTGGACTGTGGTTTTAAATCCACATCAAATTTGTTTTGGAGGGTAAAATGAGATGAAGGGATCTAACCTTATTTTTTTTTAACTGGTTAGCTGAGTCCCACAGGGCTTACTGAATAAGTCTTCTTTTTTCCCTGTTAATTTGAAATAACATCTTTATCATAGGATTTATAATTATATATATTTTTGAGGGATGATAGTTTGCTCCTCTGCTCTGTCATATATTCAAATGCCTCTCTCTGTATTTATGGCTTTATAGTGAATTTTAATACTTAATACTTAACTATCCCTTAATTGTTATGATTTTAGTAAATACTTCTATTCTTATGCAGTTACTCTTTAAATTGTTTTTAAATGTACAAGAGTAAATACACGCATTTTAATGAAATTACATCACATTTATAGATTCATTTTTCTTTTTTTAAAAATTTTTTATTGTTATGTTAATCACCACACATTACATCATTAGTTTTAGATGTAGTGTTCCATGATTCATTGTTTGTGCATAACACCCAGTGCTCCATGCAGAATGTGCCCTCTTTAATACCCATCACCGGGCCAACCCCTCCCCCCACCCCCCTCCCCTCTAGAACCCTCAGTTTGTTTCTCAGAGTCCATCGTCTCTCATGGTTCGTCTACCCCTCCGATTTCCCCCCCTTCATTCTTCCCCTCCTGCTACCTTCTTCTTCTTTTTTTTTTTCTTAACATATATTGCATTGTTTCAGAGGTACAGATCTAAGATTGAACAGTCTTGCACAATTCACAGCGCTTACCAGAGCACATACCCTCCCCAGTGTCTATCACTCAGTCACCCCATCCCTCCCACCCCACCCCCCACTCCAGCAACCCTCAGTTTGTTTCCTGAGATTAAGAATTCCTCATATCAGTGAGGTCATATGATACATGTCTTTCCCTGATTGACTTATTTCGCTCAGCATAACACCCTCCAGTTCCATCCACGTCGTTGCAAATGGCAAGATCTCATTCTTTTTGATGGCTGCATAACATTCCATTGTATATATATATATATATATATACATACACCACAGCTTCTTTATCCATTCATCTGTCGATGGACATCTTGGCTCTTTCCACAGTTTGGCTACTGTGGACATTGCTGCTATAAACATCAGGGTGCACGTACCCCTTCAGATCACTACATTTGTATCTTTGGGGTAAATACCCAGTAGTGCAATTGCTGGATCGTAGGGTAGCTCTATTTTCAACTTTTTGAGGAACCTCCATACTGTTTTCCAGAGTGGCTGCACCAGCTTGCATTCCCACCAACAGTGTAGGAGGGTTCCCCTTTCTCCGCATCCCTGCCAACATCTGTCATTTCCTGACTTATAATTGGCCTCTTTAAAAAATTATCATCGTGTTTAGAAAAATAGCATTTATTCTATATTTCTTTTACTACCCTGCAGGAAGTCTGCGGTTCCTTTACATAGGTTGTATACATTTCTTATTGAGTTAGCCTAAAGTATTCCTTAGTTTCTGCTTATGTTATATTTTCTCTTTAATTATTGTAAATAGATAGGAAAATACTGATTTCTGAACACTTATTTCATAACCATATTATGAACTTCCTTAAAAGTTTATAGACTTTTAGTTGCTTCTCTTTGGTTTTTCAGATAATCAAATCATCACCAATAATAGTAGCTATATCTTATTATTTTTCAATACTTGTGCCTCATTCATTGGAAAATAGTGATATTAATAGTCATCTTTTTCTTGTTATTGGGAAAGTGGATTTTTGTAATTTTGTATGATATTGTTTATTGATTTAAGGTAGATGTTATTTAAGAACTTCTACTGATTACAAAAGTAATTCATAATTATAACATTTGGCAATATATAAATAATACAGAATGTTTATTGTGAAACTCCCTCATAATCTCCATCCTCAGGGATAACATCTGTTGATAATTAGCATTTAATTTTATAGATTCTGTGTACAGTTTAATGAGTTTTTAGTGTGCTTTTCCAGTTGCACATCCATCACTGCAATTCAGTGTTAGGACATTTCCTTCACCCCTAACATTTCCCGCATACCTGTTTGCAGTCAGTGCCCACTCCCACCCCACACTCAGGCAACACCAGCCAGCTTTCTGTCCCTGTAGTTTTGCCTTTTTCTTGTCTTTTTAAATGATTGCATAATATTCCATTATGTGGACACACCACTATTTATTTATTTATATTTTTACATTGAGAGAGAGAGACAGAGTGAACAGGGAGGAGGAGCAAAGGGAGAGGGAGAGAGAGAATCTTAAGCCGACTCCACATGCAGCACGTGGCCAGATGCAGGGCTTGATCTTATGACTCTGAGATTATGACCTGAGCCGAAATCAAGAGTCGGACACTTAATGGATTGAGCCACCTAGGCGCCCCTTCCAAAATGTATTTGGTCAATCTTCTATTGTAAATACTGCTACAATGAGCATCATGACACAGATGACTTGGCAGACTTTTGTAAGTATTTTATAGATTAGATATGCATTTTAATGTATCTTAATACATATGGAGAGTTGTCTTACAGAAACCATGCAATTTGTATTCACACTTTCAGTTCTTGAGAGTTTTCTCATATCCCCAACAGCACTGAGAATTGTGTGTTTTTATCTTTGTCGTTCTAGTAGGGGAAATGTGATAAAGTAATGCTTTAGTGCACAGTCTCAGGAGGCAGATGACCTATACCTGAATCTTTTTCTACTACTTAACTAGCTGTGTGACTTGGGCAAATAAACATTTTATAGTTTTATTATATAAAATATATCACATTGTTACTGTTTCTTCAGAGATATTTTGTGCTCTCTGTGGAGATTCTAAATTAGAACTTCCACAATCTTTTCCTGTGGTTGTTCCGGAATATAGATAAAGATGTAGATGTACAAATATATTTAGCTTTATGGATGTAAATATAATACTATGTATTATTGTATCTTAATTTCATGTTACCTTACTAAACTCTGAATTAGATCGTAAAGCTCTTTAACATTTTCTTTCAGGCATTTGAGTTTCTATCACCCCCTTTATGTCATTCACCTCCCAAGGTTAGGAATATGCTTTCTTTATCTGTAAATATACAAAGCTCACTACCTTTCCTGAATACAGCAAGCACTTAATGTACGCTTGATGCCTTATTGATTGAATGAAGGAATGAATACACAGATGGAATATCTGTGGGCATAAAATAAAAGTCTTTTGCTCCCTTCAGAGGAGATTATGCAGACAGCTGTCAATTTGGTTCCACATTCACAGCAAAAGTTCAGAGAAATATAAACAAGCAGTTTCTCAGTCATTCCTTTTGCCACCTTACTATTAAAGGAAGAGTTTTTTTAATATCTTCAGCTTCATTTTGTGAGCATTTGAAAGGCCATTTCTATTTATTTTCAGGAAGAGTGGAATATTGGCAATAGTGTGCAATTTCCTTTCTCAGTGTGTGTGACAAACAGCATAACCTCCTCACTATAATCTGGTTTGAAAGTTGAGGACACCTGTTGCTAGAGACCTGACTTTGCTGATGAGCCTCTGGTCAGTATCTTTAGCCCAGACTTAGGTGAAGCTTGTAAGAGAGAGAGGGGTTCATCAACTTTGCAGATGACACAAACCTCTCACATTGGAATCAAAGATGAACACAAGAGGCCAGAACACTGGGCTGAAACCAGCAAGTCTGACCTTTGAAAAGTAGACAATGGATCGTGGATCACTACATCAAAAACTAATGATGTATTGTATGGTGACTAACATAACATAATAAAATAAAATTAAAAAAAAGATAAGTACAGTATAAAGTACTGCTTTTAGGTTTAAACAGTCAACCACACAAATTAGAGAGACAAAGCTTGGTAACGCTTCTGGCAAAAAGACCTTGCGACCTTGCTTTTAATTGACCAGAAGATCAGTTGAGCCCTAAGTAGCCCATGACTATAAATACATGAACCCAAACTTAGCTTTACTAGCTGGTACATGGTGGGAATGCTACTCTTTTCTGCTGGGGTGAGATCATCCCTGAAATATTAGGTCAGTTCTTGGTAAAAATACTAGGAATGGCCTTAAGCTATCATGTCTGTAGAGAAAAAAATCCCATGATTTTGCAAAAACCCAATATAATGTTTTCTCATTTTGTAAACTGTAGTTAAAGAACCGAGCATACCCCAGAAAAGGGAATTTTCAGAAGTTCGCTGTAACTATGATTTGAGAGAATGCTATGTGGAAGTTGGACAATTTTCATTCAATTCTGTTTGTCTCCAGAAGACAAACGAACAGAAATAAAGAGATAGGAAGCAACTCTTGGCTTAGTGGAATGTCAGTAGAGGCAACAAGCTATAAAACTCTATGAGGTTAGTGTCATCGTGGTCATTTTACACAGCAGGACTCAGTACTCACCGCAAGACTCAGAGGAGGAAAACTTAACGGCCACTAGGATTTCAGATCCCCGCCCTTCTAACTCCAATTTCCATTCACTTGTTACTAGTTACTCTCCAGACATGAAGCCGGATGTCTTTTTAGTTATGAGACATGGTAAAGCAGTGTCTCAACTGAATATTATGGGACCAGACACTTTGGTAAGGAAACACTTGAAGGCCATGTTTTCTCAGCCAATCCTGGTCTGCAGTACCTAAAGAAGTACTCCATGAAAACACAATACTTTCATCAAATTAGCTTGGGGAATGCTGAGTTAGACCAAACTTCATTGTTTTTTTGTGTGTTTTTTTTTGTGTGTGTATGTGTATGTGTGTGTTTAGTATAGGACTTCTAAAGCCCTTAATATCTTTATGTACATTGTGATAGCCTAAACTTTTTTTGACAGAAAGAATCCTCTTTTCTTATAATATGCACTAATATTTCTTGGAACCACTCTGTTGTGGAAGATAGTTTTAAAAACACCGCCCTAATGTCTCTTTGATTTCTAAGACACTATGACAACAGGGAAAACAATTCAATTTGGTTAATGGTAGCCACTGTTCTTAAAGATCGCTAAAAGCGTGAAACCAAACCAATTTTGTAAAAACAGACTATGTTAAGTCATGAACGACTTACTCCTCTTGCATCACTCTAGTGGTGAAGGCTTTGGACAGGAAACATGTTTCATGCACTTTATAAAGGGCCTGGCACAGGTTCTCCATATTCTTTTTCTTACCCGAATGATCAAAAAACAGTCTTTGTTTTTTTTTTTAAAGATTTTATTTATTCATTTGAGACACAGAGATACAGAGAGAGAGAGAGATGGCATGAGCAGGGAGAGAGGCAGAGGGAGAAGGAGAAGCAGGCTCCCTGCCGAACAGGGAGCCTGATGTGGGACTCGATCCCAGGACCCTGGGATTGAGCCCTGTGTTGGGTTCCTTGCTCCGGGGGGGAGTCTGCTTCTCCCTTTCCCTCTGCCCCTCCCCCTGCTCACACTCTCTCTCCCTCTCTAATAATAAATAAATAAATAAAATCTTAAATAAATACATCAAGTCTATTAGTGTTTACTGTTTATGTTTACACAAACATTAAAAATATTTACTTCCCTCCTTTTGTTCTGTTCATCCTGCCATACTCCAAGCCTCAGCTCCTATTCTTCCTCCCTGGGCAAATATTACCAATCCATTAGCCCTTTGTCCTCTGAGCTCTAACAGCATCTCCAGACTAGAGTGGAAGCTCTCAGTGAGAAGAGACCATAGACTCCTGTGCCCTGTGTCTTAGTTCACTCAGCCACCCACCTCATCCATGCTCACAGTAGGCTGGGGCTGGGTAGACTAGAGAGCCATTATCAGGATTGGGGAGGTTGACTCTTAGGTTCCACCACCAGTCCTTACATAACAGACTCGAGCAGGAGGCCAGATGTTCATGACAGTCCTTCTCTAGAATCTCCTCCCAAGTTTGTTAGCATTCTGTAGCTCAGCCGGCTGGGAGTCTGCTGAAACGGATATTCTTATTTCAATTAGATTTGATTTAAATTAAATTGTTTCATATCAGTAACACCCTTCTAGGGAAAAGGAGTGGTAGTGGCCCAATAAGCATTCTCGTTTAGTGGCTGAGACTGTACGTGCTGGTCTCTGTCCCGGGAGGGGCTTTCGCACCATGCCTGCCAGCAGAATGCTGGGCCGTGAGTTTCTCAGCAAACTTCCTCCCTTGTTTCCACTTGTTAGGGAGAAAATATGGGTAACAGCTCTCTGCTAATGATAGAGATGTGGCTTTAGATCCTATCTTCTACTTGTAGAGATTGTTCTAATTGTTACCATTTATTAGTGTTTATTGTATGCCTGAAACTGTTCTTTAATTACCTTATTTCATCATGGTAATTAAAACAATATCTAACATTTGTTGACAACCCATGTACAAGACATTGTTCTAAGTTGCACACAAAATTTTTTTCGTATTAACTTTTTAACATTGGGTTAACTGGTATGTTTTCTCTTTAACAAATTAAGAAATCGAATTCAAGAAAGTTTAACAAGTTTACTGAGGACACTTACTTAGTAAGTGATAGAACTAGAACTTGAATTCAGTTTTTCACAATGGCGTGTCCAGCATTCATTGCAGGGAATGGAAGTTTTCTTAGGCCATACAGAGAAAAGGTGGATTTGTAGAAGAACGCTTCTGGGAATGGGAAGCTACTCAGGGCCAAGGGCAGTTCTGGGGCCCACATGGTGTCTTATTTCATGGGGTCTTAGCTTCTTTGCATGGGATTGCTCTACTCTCAGCTTGGTCCCATCGAGCCAATCCTCTATGGAGTTGCTAGTCCCAAGGCAGTAGGTTGCCTTGATTGGTCAATACCTATCACCCCTACTGGGCAGGGTCTTTAATGACAGGTCCTCTCATGATTTGCTGTCCAGCCATGGGAATCCAGCTTCTGGTCAAGAGTCAATGCTGCTTCAGTGTTGCCAGCTCTGCACAAGACCTGGGTGAGCACTACTTCTCTGAGCCAAAGGCTGTGGGCTGGGAAGTTCTAATAAGATGGTGCACTGGTCGTAATAGACCGTGGTCTGGTCAGGGCAGCTACACTGTCTTATATGAGTCGTCAAGGAGAAAGGGTATAAATATAGCATAAGCCATGCTCAAAAGAATCTTCACTGTTACAATGAATACATTACTACCCCGGCAGAAAATATGTTTTTTATCAAGTATGAGATAGAAGCATGAATGATGTAGTCCTCCTTAGATCAATCTGGGATTTATAACCTTTTTATCTGGGCTAAATTCCCATGAAGTCAACTGTGAATTATAGACGACATTTTTGGGGGGACTCTATCTACCATCATTAGTTCTAAGACTAAGCCCCAAGTCAGTTATTTGTTAAAGTCCAGCAGATCTCCATCAGATTTTGTGCAAAGAACAGGTAAACCAAGGCAGAAGACTAAGTGGTCAAATTGAAACACAGATTGCTGTTGGTCCCACACCAGCCTCCTGGGCAGATGGCAGAGCTCCCTGTTGGAGGGCCTGCTTGGAGCCCAGTAGATGGAGGTTTGCCGGTGTCGGCAGCAGGGGTAGAAGTCCAGGTCAGAAGCTTGGGAGGGAGCCTGAGACTGAGGGCCTGAGTTCTAGGCCACTTTGAATCATGGGTCTCCTTGGTCTCTTTTCACTCAGGTTTCTAAAACCTTCAGGGAGTAACATTGTGGTAGCAACACTGTAAACTTTTACCAGGACAGTTAATGGATTTGTAGTTGATCTAGGAGAAAGATACAGTTTCTGAAATGTGTGCTAAGGGGTACAGAACAAATTTTAAAACTTGATACCATGCCTCTTTCCTCTTGGATTCAGTAAAAGAAAAAAAAAAACTGAATTCTTAATGTTGCTTCTTTCCCCTCCCTCACCATCCTGCAAGCTTCTCCGGTCTCCACCCATGCTTTCCCCACCAGAGTAAATATCCTCTTGAAATCATAGAATTAACTACTAATTTCAAATGATTATAATATAAAGGAAATACACAAATCAGAGAAAAGGTTAAGAATTAACATAAGCTAGGTAAAATTTAGTGGTTTTGTTTTGTTTTGCTTTGATTTTTACTAAATTACAACCATTTATTCTTTCAAGGACACACATACATTTGGCACTTGGGCTGTGTTACTTTAGCCCTGAAAGCAACTTTCTTATCAACAGCTCCTAACTCAAAGATAGAGGTTTTAAATTGCCTTCTCTGCTCTTCTAAATAACACTCAAGTGGCCTTTTCTTTCTTTTTAAATGTCCAGTCTTCCTTCCTTCCTAAAGTATGAAGCTCGCATTCAGCTTGGAGAGGGAGAGATTTCATATGCCTATATTTGCCATCTCCATCCCCTGTGATGGTCTTTCTCCACCTGGGTGATTTGAATTCCCCCAATTCCTCTCTTGCCTCATTTCGCAAGAGGCAAGTAGTTCTCAACCCTGGCTGCACATTAGAATCTCCAAGGGGCGCTTAAAGAATACTGATCTGTAGTTCTTTCCTAAAAGGTTTGGATTTAATTGTATGGGGTGGGGTTAAGGGATCAATATTCTTAAAATGCATCCCAGGAGGTTTCAATGTGGGCTCAACAGACTTTTGGGTCTCTTTCAGCTGTGTAGTCTGGAGGTCTACAAGATCCTGTGTTCATAGTTTATCCATGGTAGTTGGAAGATGTAGCAACTTTTTTTTTTTTTCCATTCAAAGGGTTCCTACCATTTTTTTCAGGCTTGCTACTCTGCGAATGAATCACTTTTAATTTTTAAGGGGATAGACCCTTTCTCATTAGAACCTTATAAGCACATTTAAATGTGGAGGTTCCGAACGGTGTCTGAGAAGTGTCATAACTCTGAAGAAATAGAAAATGTTTTCCTAGATATCTGTCATATTACCAGGGGGGTTTCCATCCTGAGGCTTGTTCATTTATAACCTATTTTACCAAGTGGACGACCCTTACAAAGGATGTGAGATAGATTTATCTGAGTTAAAGAAACAACAATGTGATTAATCATGCCGTTCCTTGCTATCAACTTTTTCTGCCCAACAACAAAGTGATAGATCTGCTGGAGGGGATAACAGAAGTTTGACTGGCCCCAAATTTTCCTCTACTCAAAGGGAGATCTTATGCATCTGTTGGAGAATTAAGTTCATGGGAAGAGGGACATGGGCATGTATTTGGGGCTTAGTGAAATATTAGATAATACTTTTTCCCTATGTGCTTAAACTCTACTTATCAGAAAATATCAAATAGCAACTTTACTTTGATTTTTCTGTTTTATTAAAACAGTGACAATTAAAGAGAGAACATTACCCTAATTAAGTAATTGAATAAAATGGCGAACAGATGCACGCTGGCTGCTGTGGACAGCCATCCTCATTTATAATGGTGAGCACAGCAAAGCCATCTGGACCTTTCTTCTGTTCTTTCATCCAAATTGGTTTTTGTTTTTGAGATGTCATTCCAAGAATTTCCATACCATTAAGGCTACTGTTCCAACAGGACAAGGCTAGCATAGAGAATAGTGTTCACAGTATGATCAATGAAATCTTAGATTAGATTTCTTAGAACTCTCCTATCCATCTGGAAGGACCAAAGGGCCTTGCTTTGCCCTTTTTTCTCTTATTGGGTCATTACCTGACTAAATTCTGGCTTGATATTAGAGTATCTCTTATATGTATCATTCAACAAGATTCACTGTCAAAATCTAAACTTCCCATATGCCTGACTGCCCCAAAGCAGAAATGGGACAGATTAATGAGCTAGCCAGCACGAATTCTCCCACTTTGAGGACTGCTCTCATGTTGAACATGGTACCATCTGCTACAATAACAGAATCAACCTCCTTTTTCTGGAAGGAGATGTGTAGTATCTAATTATTTGGCTTTAAACTCTTCTGAACTATGGGAGGTAGAATGCATCTGGTGCCTAATCACTGTTCTGATGGGTCGTGGCTTTTTGTGTCTTTGTTTGTTTGTTTTGTTTTCTATGTATGGAGTAAATCAGAAAGGATTTTTGAATCTTCTGCCCCAAAGCACACCATGGACATCAGATGTTTCCTTTTTCTTGGATTAGGTTTTTTTTTTCCCCTGGAGAGAACATATTTCTCTTTTCCCTTGAATTTCTTTTGCACAATTGTCTCTGTTGTGCAAGTGAGAAGCCATTTATGTACTCTACTTATTTGAAGAAGAGCTACAGCCTGTTCTAATTCTGTAGTGTGTCAGGAAACCTGACACCAAGAACAGAACATCTCATACTAGACCAACCAGAGCTACACTAAATTGTGTTAGGTCTCAGAATTTGGACTCAAGGCTATGCACATCAATATTTACTACAGATCTATATCTGAATGCTGGAATTTGCTGGAACCCAAGTGGACTGTGTGCATATGTGTGTGTGTGTGTGTGTGTGAGAGATGGTGGCTGGACAGATGTTCCACATATTGTTCCTCCACACTTCTAAGAAGGTAGAATCATCTAAAATACTCAGAAGAAGAGATACCTTAGGAAACAATTTTTAATCCAGAGAGTGAAAGGCAACTTTACAAACTCCCTCTTAGATGCACTGAATGAAATTTAAGATGACCCATTCTCAACCCAAGGAATTGGCAGCTATAAGGTGAGACTAAATTGCAATGAAGGTAGAGATAAAAAGGGAACTGGCTAAGGGCGCCTGGGTGGCTCAGTTGGTTAAGCGACTGCCTTCAGCTCAGGTCATGATCCTGGAGTCCCGGGATCGAGTCCCGCATCGGGCTCCCTGCTCAGCGGGGAGTCTGCTTCTCCCTCTGACCTTCCTCCTTCTCATGCTCTCTGTCTCTCATTCTCTCTCTCAAATAAATAAATAAAATCTTAAAAAAAAAAAAAAAAAAAAAAAAGGGAACTGGCTTAAATAAAAGAATTTAAGAGATGCCCGGGTGGCTCAGTGGGTTAAGCCTCTGCCTTTGGCTCAGGTCATGATCTCAGGGTCCTGGGATCGAGCCCCCACATTGAGCTCAGTGGGGAGTCTGCTTCTCCCTCTCCCTCTTCTCCTCCCCTCTGCTTGTGCTCTCTCTCTCTCTAAATAAATAAATAAAATCTTTAAAAAAATTAAGAAAATCAAAATGCAATGTTGGAATAAAAATCTGCAGTGGAAGGAAAAAAGAGAAATGAAGCATTAAAAAAAAGAAGTCAAAGATAAATTTGAAATATTCTCTTCAAGTTCAGAGAAAAGGGCAAAATAAAAACATGAATAAAAAGATAATAAATATGTGGGTCAGAAAGCAAATATTCAACACTAGAAAAAGAATCATTCCAAAAGGAAAAAATAAACAGAACAGTTGAGACAGTAATAAAAATGTGTATTAGGCATATCATTTTATGGCGCTGAAAAGAATACTTTGCAAATTGAAAAGGCTCACCATGTTCTAGATAAAATTTTAAATAATGATTAATTTCTAACTCTGTGACCTTGGGCACATTTCTTAACTTCTCTGTGCCTCAGTTTCCTGATTAAAATAGGGACAATTCTAGTGTCAGCCTTGAAGTGTTGTTGCAGGTTTTAAATAAGTATTTGTGAGCATTTTGAATGGTGACTAAAGCATAGAAAGCAGTATGAATGTTTTAAATGAAATAAATAATAGTGCATAAATGTATATTTATAGACACACTTGGTTTACTCAGTAGCTCAACATCAAGTGACTCTCCGTGCCTGGGTTGTTCTAACTTGCACCTTTCCACTGGTAACTGGGTTCCTATTCCTTTCTAGGTCCATCTTGCCTCACCCTCTCTGCTCTTGCTCTCTGGTTGGTACTTCTGTTCTTCTGGTCTTTCTTTAGCTCGTTGCCCACCCATAATTCCTTCCATGGCCAGGCAGTAATGGATCCTGGGTTCCATCATTGGGATGCAGCCATCTGCTGCCAGTCCTTCTGAAAGTTCCCCCTTGAGTAGACTCTTCACAGTACCTTTTGTAAGTTCCCACTACATTTCAGAGTAGCCACTTCTGCTTGTAACTGGCCGCACTGCCCAGCTCACTCCTGTGGCCTGGTCTAGATCCTGGGTGGATCCCACATTCCTGTGTGTGCCCAGCTTATACTTATACTGTTGAGGCTCCTGCAGGTGACTTTCTTAGACCCATTATCCACAAGAGGGGAATTAGGACCAAGTAGGAAGGCTCTTACGCAGTCTTGCCGAGGGGAGTCACATAATGAGCTTTCCATGTGATGACCTCACTTTTGTGTAACACCTGTACCCAAGTACTGATTGGGAAATGTTTCACATCTATTAGAGCACTCTGGATTCAAGGCAGAACTTCAGAGAAATGTCTTCATGGTTCATACATTTGTTTAACCCAAACTGATTTCTTTCTGCATGAGATGATCAATATGTTAGAAGCCAAAACCAAAGACTAAATGTTATACAAATAATTGACTTATGCAGTATTGCTTTGCTTTCAGCTTTTAATTAGCTGGCTATAAAATCTAAGACAATCATTAGCAGCGTGGGGGTTCTAAGACATACTATTTATGGTTAACACTTAATTATGCCTAACCTTAAAGCAGGTGATCCTGCTGCTTTTTGCTTTTTTTTTTTTTTTTTTTTCCACCCAGGAGTTCAAGGATAGCCTCGGGTAGAAAAGGTTTAAAGGAATTATGAGAAATGCCACCAGATAAATCATGCTTACCCTTTGCACAGTTGAGCAATGATGTAACTGTGGAAAGCTTTAGCCCAGAGTTAGTTGATGGAGATGTATTTTAGACTCACAGAGTTTGGGGTATGTGGGTCTTTAATCCAATATATATTTTAGCTAGTAGTCACGTATAATCATAAGCTCAATGACATTTGAACCTTAATAAAATAAAGCACAGAATAATGCTACATCGATGCAGTTCCTGATGTTGAAAGAATGCATGCTTTAAAATCAGAAGATCTGGGCTTCAAGTTCAGGTTTGCCGCTTACCTGCTGTATAACTTTGGGCAAGTTGCTTAACTGCTTTGTCAGAGGTTAGGTTCTTCGATTATAAAATGAGCATATCTCTCAGACCTTAGGGAGAATTCACTGTAAACGTGTAGCTATCTGCCAAATGTGTGCATGGACTTGGTAGATACTCAAGAAATATCTGCCCCTTTCTTCTCTGAGGAGTGGGAGTGCAGAGGTAAAGGCTAAGATTGTGGCTCCTCATGGAAATCCCACCTCCTGAGTCCAGCAGTACTAAAGGACTATCCCACTGGCAGCCATGGCATTTAAGTGAGAAGTTAGTGAGAATCAAGGTATGTGTTCTTTGAACATCAGAATACCCAAACTCCCAAAATTGCCTTGAAAAATTCTGAGACCACCTTCCATCTCAGAAGGATTCTGCCTTCCCCCAGGAAGGTTTCCCAAACCACTCCAGCACTAGGGAATCTTTTCTTCCCTCAGAAACTGTAGTTCTTGTGGGCACTTTATGTAGCCCCTGGAAAGCTCTTCCACTGCTTTTAAAGTATGTGGGGGTGACTCAACCATTTAAACTCCTCTGAGAGCTCCGACATGTGTGGGACCACATGCTACATTCTTTCTCTATAGCACCTAATGGGAAAAGAGCTGAGGAAGAAGAGAGGGCAAGGGGCAGTTTCCAGGCTGTCTGAGACACTCGAGAGAGGTCTGCTCCCCTTTGGAATACTTCCCAGGACTAGTACCAGTTGTTCTAGTTTGCATGATACATCTCAGATGAATGGCCACACACTAAACCTCTGCATTACCCTACCCCAACCACGTTTTTCTTCTTTTTTTTTCTTTAAGGATTTTATTTATTTGTCAGAGAGAGAGAGAGAGAGAGAGCACAAGCAGGGGAGTGGCAGGCAGAGGGAGAAGCAGGCTCCCCGCTGAGCAGGGTGCCTGACGCGGGGGCTCAATCCCAGGACCCTGGGATCACGACCTAAGTCGAAGGCAGACACTTAACCGACTGAGCCTTGCAGGCATCCTTTTTTTTTCAAATAAAGATTTTAATTTATTTTTTGACAGAGAGAGACAGCGAGAAAGGGAACACAAGCAAGGAGAGTAGGAGAGGGAGAAGCAGGCTTCCTGCGGAGCAAGGGAGCCCGATGCGGGGCTCCATCCCAGGACCCCGGGATCACGACTCCAGCTGAAGGCAGATGCTTAACGACTGAGCCACCCAGGCGCCCCGCCAGGCATCCCTTTTTTAAACATCAAATGACTTTTTCATTTTATGGAAAAAATTCCCATTCTATGAAAAGCTGACTTTTTATTTGTACATCTTTTTGCATACCAACCATTCTAATAAAAACTACTGTCATTACTACTGCAATGAATTAGCTCTGTGGTCACTGGCTCCTTATTAGCAGGGCTTTAACAATTCTTTTCCTTTTAACAAATGAGTAAAATAATGTAAGAGGCATTGCAGTAAAAGGTGTAAAAGCACTCAGAATGTTGCTTGACACATAGTAGGCACAAAACACCTCCCTGGAGAAAAGGTTCACCAGGTGGCTCAGGACTGAGAGGTGTGCACGGAGGGTTGGCACGGGAGGACATTCAGGGAGGGGACATACTGAAGCAGTGTGACTAGGGCCCCAGTGTATGTATGACACTGTACGCGGCTCCTTATGGGCTGGAGCAGAGTGTGCGTGAAGACGAGACGGGCAGCAGGAAAGATGACACTGGAGAGCAGATAGTGGCCAAGTCCCAGATGATACTGATGCTGGGGTAGAGGGTTTGGCCTGGGTTATGAAAGTGTTAGAGAAGAACAGAACAGTATTATTTAGGGCACTGATGTAGCCATTCTTGGCTCCCCCCACGCCCCCAAAGGCCGTCACAGCATGGGCTTTCTGTCCTCACTGCTGCCCTTTGGTGAAAGGATTAAGTTTCAGATTTAATTATCTCAACTCTTCCTACCTTTTTGCATCTTGTGCATTTGAGTTCATCTCTGCAAATTTATGCAAAGCTTACTATAAGTTAGAATATATAATTTGCTCAGGTTTTTAAAAACAAGACCATGAAATATTAAGGAAATTTGTGAGAGAAGGCAGTTGGGCTACCACAACCACCCCCCTCCCCCCGAATCAGGAAGAGTATGCATTCATTCTACTTTGCTGTTGGGAGCGTCACTGGAAGAGTTAGAGAAGAACTGCTATAGGCCACAGGGAGCCTCTCAAGATTCTTGAGCAGGGGGAGAGGCATGGTCTGCAATGCAGGAAATGGTTTAGCTCTGGAGAAGCAACCATCTTCTCAGGAGTAAAAGTATTAAGAGAGAACAATTCTAGACAATAGTTAATGTCATGGCAAGATACATGGTATAGAAATAAATGCTGTCAGAGCTCCAAAGATGGAGAAGTGTCTGTGGTCTGGGAGGACTGGAGTGGTTTGCTTGTAGGAGCTAGGCCATGTGTTAGACTTGAAAAGTCTGAAGGATTTGGAAGGGCAAAGAGAAAAGAGGACAAATGGAGCATATGCAAGGAACATGGTGTCGTGTGCGTGTGTGTATGTGTGTGTGTGTTCTGAAGGACGTTTAGTAAGAAGACTGGAATCTACTTGACATCAGAAAGAACATTCCTTCGCATTACATTTAAATGTGTTTAAGGGGTGGATCAAGAGAAAGGGGATTTGGAGATAGTGAGTTTCAGAGAGGAGAGAGAAAAGGAAAGGAAGACAGAGACAGAAACAGAGAGGGAAAAACACAGAGAGAAAATGAGAAGAAATGAAGGGGCAGACCAAAGTTGTAGGAAACAGCATTTTTCATTTCTAATTCTTTATGCCTGGTTTCAGCCAGCTTGTCATCAGCAGTAGTGAGAGCTTTTCTCTAAAAAGGGATGAGAAATGACGTTTCACAATAAGAGGTAGGAGCCTTTGGGATAAACAAGAACATCCAGCAAAGCCACATGAAATGGAAGATTTTCAGCCAGACCTATGAACTAGTTCAGTGGAGTATGAAGTGTGCTTTGAGGGAAAGATAAAAATGAAGTATTAAACTTCCCATCAATGTTTGAGGTATTTTCATTTGGGCTTTATTTTCAAAGCACACAGAGAATTCGCTCTCTCAATTTATCATCCTACTCAGGCTTCTTGTGTGCACATTATATTTTGACAAAGTACTAGAAACTCCAGGGACAGGTTTAATGGAAAGAAAGGGGCAGTTATACCGTTCTGCAGGTTTAGTACAGGGCTATAGAAATGGTATTCAGAAGGCCAAAGGCGGAATGTCTCCCCACGTGGAGAACAGCATCAGTCTCTTCATGAAGGCTGGCTGACTTCTGCTAAGTCCTGCAAATCAGAGCACAGTCAGCATCTATTCTAGAATGAATTTCCAGACTTCCCTCCCCACTCCCGGCCACAGGTAGGGCAAAGGGCAGCCCCTCCTGTGACATTCTAGTCAGCCCTCCTAACACAAAAGAAGTTTCCTGTTTGTGTGAATGTTTTTCTCTACTAGACTTCACGTTCTTTGAGTCAAGGGTAGTTCTTACTCATCCTTTGGAGCCCTACCTACCACAGGAGATGCTCAATAAATACATGTGGAAAGAAATTTTGTCAAAGGGAGCTCATTGAGTTAAAACTGGATAATTGGGAGCGCCTGGGTGGCTCAGTCAGTTAAGCATCTGCCTTGGGCTCAGGTCATGATCCCAGGGCCCTGGGATCGAGCCCCTCGTTGGGCACCCTGCTCAGCAGGGAGTCTGCTTCTCACTCTCCCTCTGTCTCTCCCCCCCCCCCCCCCCCCCTGCTTTCCCCAGCCCCCCCCCCCCCTCAAATGAATAAAAAAAAAAACAAAAAACTTTCAAATGCCTGGATTATTACAATGGGACTAGATTTTGTATCCTTTTTTAACTGGTCCCCTTAAAATGATCCTGTCCCTACTCACAGGCTGCTAGCTCTGTTACAACACCTCTAATTTCAGAATCAAGTTTGAGGAAAAACTTGGAATAATACCTGCTTACTAGCTTGTGAGGGCTACTACCTCACCCCATGAGAACCAGCACACTCATTCTAGTTCTGTGACCTGGGCAGCCCATTCACCTCTCTCTGGTTCAGCTTCTTAATCTATTCAGGGAGCAGTACAATACCATTCTACAAAAAGGTGTTTTATGGGGATTGTATGCAACCATACCTGGAAATATAAAGTGCTCCCTATGCATTTCCTTCAATCATGCTCCTTCAAATTATTCCTGTTGCTGATTGTCTAAATCTCCTCTAGTTTCCTCTTACTGGAATCGGCAGTTTCCCAATTAGGAAAAGCATGAATACCATTGCCCTGGTCAGGCTGTTGAACTTTCATGTCAGTTTCTTCTTATGTCAACAATTAAAACTTTTTCTCTGTATTAATTCCCACCTAAAGTTAACACCTGGATTGGCTGAGAGCAAGTGTTCTCCTTATGCATTGCTGCATAACAAACTACCTGAAACTTACTTTATGCAAACATCTTTGGTTCATGACTCTAGGTTAGGAATTCAGCAATGCTTCCTCTGGTAGTTGTCTCTGATCTATAAGGCATGAGCTTTAATGGCTAGGGCTAGAAGATCTACTTCCCGGATGGTTTCTTCACTCTTACCTCTGGCACCTCAGTGTTCCATGGCATCTCCCTCTCCACCTGGCATCTTTAGGCTGCTTCTAGGTGGTTTGGGTTTCTTGCAGCGTGGTAGTCTCAGGGTAGCCAACCTGCTTATAACAAGGCTGACTTCAGGGACACCTGGGTGGCTCAGTCGGTTAAGCGTCTGCCTTCGGCTCAGGCCATGACCCTGGGGTCCTGGGATTGAGTCCCGCATCGGGCTCCCCGCTCAGCGGGGAGCCTGCTTCTCTCTCTGCCTGCTTCTCTCTCTGCTTGTGCTCTCTCTCTCTGACAAATAAATAAATAAAATCTTTAAAAAAAGAAGGCTGAGGGGCGTCTGGGTGGCTCAGTTGTTAAGCATCTGCCTTCGGCTCAGGTCATGATCCCAGGGTCCTGGGATCGAGCCCCGCATCGGGCTCCTTGCTCTGCAGGAAGCCTGCTTCTCCCTCTCCCACTCCCCCTGCTTGTGTTCCCTCTCTCGCTGCGTCTCTCGCTGTCAAATAAATAAATACAATCTTTAAAAAAAAAAAAAAAAAAAAAAAGAAGGCTGACTTCAACTAGTGTGAGCATTTCAGGAGTGATCCTTCCCAGAGACCAAGGCAGAAGCTTCAACACCTTCAGAAGTTACACAGTATCATTTCTGATACATTCTATTGGTTATTCAGGGCCAGCTAAAATTCACTGTGAGAAGAAACTACAAAAGGAAGTGAATACAGGGAGGTGTGATTCACTGGGGAGTTATTTTAAAGACCAGGTATCAGGATGTCCTCCCCTTCCCTCCTCTCCTCTTCCTTCCTCTCCCCTCCCCTCTCCATCTTTTGACTTACTGAAATTTGCCAGGTTACATTCTCAGTGCTCATCGACCCAGGTAAATGCTATGCAAAGAGAGCATATGGGGCTGTTCGGCATGATAGGTATGGAAAAATGTGAATGGCCAACTATCTCCTTTTCCTAATACATGTTGGAGGCTTCATCTCAGTTTAAGTAGGGTGAATGTTCATGAGCACACTCCCCATGAGCATGGCTGGCACAGTGAGCTCACATGAAACCAGGAAATCCTCAACGGAAAAGAACAGTTAATAGATGAGGTGCATGGTATTTTCCTTAGACCTCTTAAGACAGTGGCAACAAATTGAAATGGTAATTCATTTACATAAATCAAAGAAAACCAGAGGACAGTAGTGGGATTAACAGTGTAGAGTATGAGGAGAGCTGGAAGAATTATACATTAAAGAATTCGTGAGAAATAGCCATACATTGCAATTGGCTCTAGGCAGAGAAAAGTAATCTACACTTTATGGCGGCATTTCAATTATTCACTATGGGTGCTGAGAAATATTTGTCAGCTCTCAACTTGTAAATGGAGATAAATCTTACATGTTCAATTGCGTCAGGTTATCATCTGGTCTACACTAATTGAATTTGTAAGAGACCAATCTGGGTCCTGACTCTCCACAAATCTTCTGACTACTTCAGCTCTCCTTCATCTACATTCTTACATTGTCTTGACCACATAGCTTGTTACCCCACATAGTTTTATATGATTAACTTTGATTAACTCACTAGATTCTGTTTTGAGGCCTCAGATAGCATTTCTCTTTTACTATACTTTCCCCACTCCCTACCCCTACTTAATGCATGAACGCACGTGCACACACACACACACACACACACACACACCACACTCACACAAATACAAACTCTCTTCTTCCCAGTGCAGGCCTAAGTCCATAGGAAGCACTTAATAAACACCAAATAAAAGATTTGAGTTCCCATATGTTCAAATCTTCACTGCAGAAGCAATCCATAGCTGTTACTACTTCATTTACAATGCCGATCTAACTCCAGGTGTTATCACCGGGGACATCTTGCCCTGTTCACTACCAACTCTGTTGGTGGTTGTAGTTTTTCTTAGATTAACTTTTCCCAAAGTGATTTCTTGAAATGTAACTTTGAGATGTTATACATGCTGTATTGGGAGATCTATAAGTCATATTAGCACATTGCTATGAGAAGACCTGCAGGGGTACCTGGGTGGCTCAGCCAGTTAAGCACCTAACTTCAGCTCAGGTCCTGTTCTTGGGGTCTTGTGATCGAGAGCCTTGCCTCGGCCTCCTCACTCAGCAAGGAGTCTGCTTGTCCCTCTCCCTCTGCCCCTCCTTCTGCTCAGGCTCTCTCTCTCAAATAAATAAATAAATAAATAAATAAAATCTTAAAAAAAAAAAAAAAAGAGGACCTGCAACGGAAGCAATTTTTTTTTAAAGATTTTATTTATTTGTCAGGGAGAGCGGGCACAAGCAGGGGGAGCGGCAAGCAGAGGGAGAAACAGGCTCCCCGCCGAGCAAGGAGCGTGATGCAGGACTCGATCCCAGGACCCTGAGATCATGACCTGAGCTGAAGGCAGACGCTTAACTGACTGAGCCACCCAGGCATCCCAGGAAGCAATTTGTTTAACTACATACTCTCTAAATTATTTTTGGCATAGAGTGCTCTTTCAAGAAACGGTAACAGCATCTATTTATTTTCCAGGGGAATGGTGTTTTCTGGAATACATTTGGGCAAACGATATCCTATAATCCCCGCTTTTGTTCTTTGGCTTCTTGGTCTTATTCTTCCACCACTGTCTTGGCCGCCTCCCCTTGTCTCAGACCCAGGCCTTAACTTCTTGCCTTGAGTAGGCAGAAACTTTGAGAACCCACGGAAGGTGACTCTTTGGGCTAGGTAACTTAGCAGTGTTTGGCACTAGAAGGGGCCCTGAAAATACCACACCTAGTCTTTCATTTTAGAACTGAGGAAATAGGTACAGATAAATAGAAGTCCACTGCACCCATAAATGTCAAAATTCAGACTAACATCCAAGTCTCTGCGTTCCAAGGCAAGAATATTTCTCCCTTCTATTTTTTCATCCATTTATATAGAACTTTCCTAGAGAGTCAGCATTTGGGCCCTGCTGGCTTCATTGAAAATAAACAGGCCCAAAAGCTGGTACGAAGGACCATGATTTCCACAGAACATAATTAGTGATTTTGAGGATTTTAATGCAGGCCCTGGAAATGGAGCAGATTAGCAATTGGAGCCCATACTTCTGGCAGACGATGAATGCTGCCTCTAAAACTGAGAAGAATACAGTATATTAGCTGCTCTGCCTCTTACCTTGAAATAAAGCCTTCTGGCTTCCATGGGCTAGGCGAAGCAGGGAGGGAACAACTTGATTTTCAAAGAAAGACCTTCTTTGAAAACCTTCAGGAGACGAGATCTGTGGGACCACTGTTGGTGGTAAATGATGGTGTGGGGAGTAAACATGGCCATGTTTGATCATGTCCGCAAAAGGCCTAGATCAAATTCCCAAGGAATGTGCAAATCCCACAGGGATGGGCTATGCTTTGGAAAACAGCTTTTACCTTATGAGGCCAAGCTGGTTACTTCCTTTGTGATGGCCCAAGTGCAGGTGGGTTTGGTCTAATAGATTTATACGTTTGTTGGGAGCTCTGTGGTAAAGATGAGGTTAGAGGAAGGTGAGGTGAAGGAGGTAACTGGAGCCATCTGGTGATTATTGGATAAAACTCAGACCTTTCCAAAGCCCTGAGATCTAGTCAGAACATCAAACCCAAAGAGAATCCTATGGAGGAGATTCCAAGTTGGCAAGAAAGACAGTGGGAAGGGAAGACTGGTGTGGTGTCCCAAACTCCTGTTAAACAGTTACCTGCATGAGGCCTTGGGACTTGGAGATCCTTCAGTGACTACCGAGAGACAGTTCTGTGCTGATTGCCTGTAAATCACAAGTTGTTTCTGTCCGGAGAAGAGCAAACTGTGCTCAAATTTCCAGTGTCCTACTGTTCACTTCAGTGGGGAGAAGGGCATGGGTCAGAATCCACAAAATTTCCATGTCTGCACATGTCTCCTAGACCACAAGAGGCTAGTCACTAAAGAGCTTTATGCCTTTGAGCACATGGAATTCTCTGGAGGATTATCCTTTGTCTACAATATAGTTTCCCTGACTCTGGGCACGCACAATAATACTGGGGGCCTAATGCTCTGGCCTCCACCCTCCTCTACCCTACCCACTGGACCTCCACTTGCACACACACATGCACACGCATGCATCTTCATCTGGGCTAGGAAGGAGCAGCCCAGGGTCCCTCAGCCTGGGGTTTCTCCTCCTCTCCCCCTTTAGACCTTCCGGGATGTGGGTCCTGGACTCAGAGTGAAAGAATCCAGCCGTTGTGGAAGGAGGCAGAGGGGTTGCCGCAGAACACTCATCAGCCAGAACTTCTCTGGGTGGAAAACGGAATTGAGAGGAGGGGACAGATGGGTCTGTGGTGCTGGCCCTTTAGAAGGAGGCTCCCCCGTCCACATGGACCAGAGGGCTGTGGATACTCTGGCATTTCTGGCCTCAGGTGCTATGTGGTGTGGACTTGGGGGAATCCACGTAGGGCCCTGTAGAGTCGACCCTGCCAGGTGGTTTTTCTTTACTTTTGTAATGCAAGCACCTGACTTAAGCTTTGCTTGCTGAGGCATCCATTTCAAAGAGGCACGGGCTTCAGAGACAGTGCTCTGAAATAAACACATTGCCAGGGGCAGGACTAGATGAAGGGCCAGCAGGCCCCACCCCAGGCTCCTTTGTTTTGGAGATCTTGTTGATTTTGGTAACTGACCATTTGGTCCCCTGGGCCTCTTCTCTTCCCCACTGTAAATTCCCGCCCCTATGTTTCAAATTCACCAGTAAAGAGTGAGCCTGCACACCCCCAGGCCCCCAGCCTGGACCCCAGGAAAAGCAGAGCCCAGCCTGTGCGCTCTCTCTCCCTCAGTGACCTCGCTGTGGGGCCCCAGGGGTGCTGTGCCGTTTCCAGGTCCTGTAAGTTAATAAGCCTCTATTTTTTCAAAGTTTCCTGTTGGTTGTTGCTGAAGGACATCTTGCAATAATAATAAGAACCACAGGGATTGGTCCAGTTGTAATAGTGTCTTGGAAAGGGGAAATGTTTGCGGGAAGCTCAGTGGGGCCCAGGTAAGTGCCCCCCCGGCATTTCTAGCCGATAGTATGACTCCTGATAGGCTGAGATCTGTGCAAAAACAGCCAGAGGATGGAGAGTGGGTCTCCTGAAGGGGCAAGTCATTGACTGAGGCTTCCCAGGATCGTTCTATGCCAGGCAGCAATTAACAGGCCCTGGCCCTTCTCAGCTTGCCTCAAGCTGCAGGGATCCTACAGAACCAGCGACAGAATGTTAAATATGTGCTGAAAAGCGTTACAAGTGCCAAGGCCGCCCTAGCAGGTAGAAAGGCAGAGCACCGGCCTGGTATGGGAAGGAAAACCAGATGCTGGTGGGGCTGCACGGAGAGAACCCAACTGTGGCTGATATTCAAGAATTGGGGGTTTAGCTTCTGGCACAGGCAGCAAGGGTCCTCGTAGCTAAAAACCTGCGCTTGCCTTTTCCACTCATGCCTCATCTGGTCTCTCTCTCCAGCTCCTGTCTTTCCAGGGCCAACACCCAAACCTGGATAGGGCTAGACCAAAGCCACACAGCTGTTCATTGCAAGTCAAGGTCCCATCTTGGATGGTTTCACTGAAGGCACGAGGACTCCACACCGCACTGTGCAAAGGCATGATCTGGACACGGCTAAGATGTCATTTCTAGTACCGCTTCAACCACAGACTCTTGTTATGGTGAGGCCAGTAACTAACATGGCCTGTGGGCTTCTCTGGAACCTCAGAGCTGGAAGATGCGTCAGAGGTCAGATGGTCTTTCTACGTCATGCAGGAAACACATCGAAAGAAGGTTGAAAGAGGAGAGGAGGTTGGAAGAAGGCGAGTTGGATGTGTTGGGACAAGAGCTGCTATTCGTGTCATTGTTCCAGTTACTACTGTGGGCCTCACGGTGTTCCAGGCACCTTGCTGACCAGATGGTAAAAACCCTGTGTAGAAACTAAGCCTGCAAGAGAGGAAGTAACTTGCCCAAGGCCACACAGTGAGTAGGTGGGTGACAGAGCTAGGATTCAAACCAACATCTGTCTGGCTCTCAAATCTATATTCTTTCAACCACACTACCTAACCTTCAAAGGCAATGCTGATTTCCCTCTTGGGTTTTCTTTTGTCCTGTTAAACTGACACCCTGGTGGAAAATGTTGTTTGCCTCCCTATTTATTGGATCCTTTGACTTAAGGGAGACTCTGTGTCCCAGAGCCTGGAAATTTCTGTGCCCTTCATGGTGAGCCACAGCAACGCTGAAAATGTCCTCTGCATCACCTACAAGGGGCGGACACGAAGGCCAAGGTGTGGCAGGCATGGGTAAGTATCACTTACTCCTGTGAACAGAGAAGGAAATATTTACAATTCTATTCATAAAATATTTACCAGGCTCTTATGTAATTTGTTGATAACAAACAGATTTTAGTTAACTTGGAGGTGATGAGCAATCCTGTTAAACAGATGGGACCAATAACAAAATCCTGATTAATGTTTTTGTAGAACAGCGCTGTACCATGTTAGATTTGCGCTGGAAGAACAATTCCAAACAGAGAAGCGGTCCCAAGGTGAAAATAGCTGTGGATTCTTTAATGTGTTTGTGTGTATGTGTTCCCCCTTTTTTTTTTTTTCTGCAGGGAAATGTCTCTTGTATTCCCAGTCAAGGGGCCGTTTTGTAGGGCTTGTATTCACTGTAAGCCCCACTGTCCAATTACTGAAGACAATTTTAGGGCTAACGACTCTGACCTTGTTCTATTTGCTTTTCCCCATACGGGCAGCCCAAATGCACACAGCATTTCTTTATCGAATCCTCTGCAGCAAACCGAGTTTCCCTTTGCTCCTCAAGCTGATTTCCAATTTAGATTTTCTGAAAACTCGATATTGCCTTCCTCCACCCCTCCCTGCATGGAGCAGGGTGGTGGTTTTTTTTTTTTTTTTAATTAAAAAAAATTCTTTTGAAGGTAATGATTCCCAGGCAGCAGCATTCGCCTGTCAGTCTGCGACTGCGGTGCTCCGCACGCCTCCCGCAGACCTAGGTTATGTAACGGGGCCAGCGCCCTGCAGCTCTGTCCCGGTGGGAGCCTGTGGGGCTTGCTGGCACCTTCCCTCGGGGTTCCCTGCTTTCTCCTCCACCCCTTTGCTTGCAAAGTGTGGGGTCCCCAGCAAAAGCGGACTTGCATTTGATTCTAGGTTCTGCCTGGTAGCAGCTGTGTGACCTTGAGGACGTAACTGACCCCGGCTGGTGGCACCTTCCTTGTCTCTAAGGGCAGGGCTGCCGTGAATGGGTGCGGAAGGGCAGGGAAGGTAAGACGTCTAGCTCAATGTCCCACACCTGGCAGATGCTCACCAAAGAGAGCTGTTGTTTTTATTGTGATTCCCCCCGGAGGATGGGCTGCACTAGGGAGGACTTTGGACTAAGTGGTTTTCTTTTAAGCTTTGCTGCGTAAGGCAGACTTTGTCCTTAAGACTTGGCCTCCAGTGGAGAAGGAAGTGGCAGTCAGGCCAGGCAAGTCTCAGATTTTCATCCGCTACATCAAAGCATCATATGAAATGATACTTGTGATCCTTTACAGCTTTTATGTTTTTTTTTAAGATTTTATTATTTTGATTTGTGACTGAGAGAGAGAGAGAGGGCATGAGCAGGGGGAGTGGCAGGCAGAGAGAGAAGCAGGTTCCCCGCTGAGCAGGCAGCCCGACTGGGGACTCAGATCCCATGACCCTGAGATCATGACCTGAGCGGAAGGCTGGCGCTTCGCCCACTGAGCCGCCCAGGAGTCCTAGCTCTTAGGTTCTTTATTGAAGATGCTTAAAGAAAGGCTGCGACATGAATCACAAACTGTAATAATAGTTTGAGGAGATCCCCTGCGCCTTACTCCATTTGGTGCTCCTCAGCCCTCTTCAGGACAGAGTCCTGCCCTCATTGACCAGATGAAACCTCTGTCAAAATATCCTGCCTGCCCACCTCGTCCCCGCAAGCTAATGGCAGAGTTGGCATTCAAGTAGATTGACCAAATTTGAAGTCCACTCTCTTTTTGCTAGACTTTACTGTCTTTCTTGAAGGTGGTCTTTGACTTAAATTCACTCATCAACATTTGGGATCCAAGCCTTTCGAGGATTGGTCAGTAACTTATGAGTATTCTAATGGTAGTTATTCATTTTTTAAAATATTTGTTTGTTTATTAGAAAGACAGAGAGCAAGAGAGACCACGCATATGGGGGGAGGGGCAGAGGAAGAGGGAGAGAGAGAACCTCAAGCTGACTCCCCGCTGAGCTCAGAGCCCATGTGGCCACAATCTCATGACCCTGAGATCATGACCTGTGCTGAAATCAAGAGTCGGTCGCTTAACCTACTGCGCCACCCAGGTGTCCTTCTAATGATATTTAAAATATACTCTGTCATGACTGTAATATGAGAAGTCTCTTAGAGAAAGCTATCATGGAGAGAGGTACATTGCCTAATCAAACCCACTAGGTTTTAAGTGCTTCTCTAGGTGCTACTGGGGATTTCATAGTTCAGATTTCTGGGTAGCAGTGGGCGTTTGAATATGGTGTTGACTCCAGAATTGTCCTGCACTAAGGAGAGGAGAAATATCCTATGCAGGGATGCCATTAATTCAGTACCCCATTGATTTGAAATCTGCAGTTATTCTTGTTCAGTGTGTAGGGTACAGATTTGCTTACCAAATTAATAACATGTAAAATTGCCAGGTTCTCTTTATCTACTCAAGGAAACTAGCTTTTTAAACTTGGAAATTCTTTGTTGTGGTTTTTTGAAGCAAAGCTCCTAAGCAGCTTTATACAATTCTCTTGAGTTCTTTGAAATTTACCATAATTCAGACTTTCTATGTTTGCCTCTCTTTCTCCCTAATTAGCTTATATTATTGAGGCTTAGAAATACATTTTAATGTATTTAAAAATCTATATGACTGCGGGAGAGGGTGTGTCTCATCTCGACGACTTCTATCCCTCTTGGGTCTTTGTAGTTCTCTACTCCAAGAAGAAATTGATAATCTGATTGCTCAGTTCCCAAGACATTGATTGGGACACGTTTCCTTTTTGTTACTAGGAAAGATCAATGTGATTAAAAGGCACGAGTGCAAGTGGCACTTTCTCTTCCTTTTGTCCTACATGGCAGGGTGGCAGTCTGAGTCAAAGGCCCTCTCTCGAGTTCTGGCATCTTTTTGCAAACACCTCTAAGCACAATATCATTGTTTTGGCATTGGCCAGAGAATGGTAGGATCCTGAGACATAAATTTATAATTAAGAGATGTATGAGACCTCACGTAGGCTTAGAAGCTAAGCCTTATACCTTGACTTAGGTTTGCTAGACTGTTTTGGGAGCACATAGGCTCTGATCCAGGAAATATTTATTGATAGTTTTGCCACTCATTATCTTTGTGTCTATATATTATATCTTACAGAGAGTAGAGGTAATGAGTGGATGAATGGCGGGTTATTACTGGCACACACCATCAAATGCCCCACCGTGATTGTAAACAATCCATGTAGAGGTATCTGACATTCCAGGTCTTCTCAAGATTCAAAAATATAGAACTTAAGAACTGTAGCAAACTTAGGCAAACTCTACTTACCAGTAGAAATGGTCTTCCTGCTGCATCCTGGACAAATGCCTGTTGGGCCTTTGCTTGGACAGTCCCACCAACCATAAGGCGACCTGCACACTTGCTGAATGACTTTGAGAGGTGGAAACTTCTTCCATATGCTGGTCTTTTTCTTTCTCTAACTGTCATCTGTTGCCTCTTTTTTTTTTTTAAGATTTTATTTTTTTATTTGACAGAGAGACACAGCGAGAGAGGGAACACAAGCAGGGGGAGCGGGAGAGGGAGAAGCAGGCTTCCCACGGAGCAGGGAGCCTGATGCGGGGCTCGATCCCAGGACCCTGGGATCATGACCTGAGCTGAAGGCAGACGCTTAACCGACTGAGCCACCCAGGCGCCCCATGTTGCCTCTTTATAATAATTTGAAATAATAACTTTGGAAACCATAGAAATTGAGGCCGATCCCTGGGAAAGGTCTAAAGGTGCATAGTGGTTTCTGCATTTGACTAAACTTTAGGCTCTCCAGATCTGCTACAGAGCTTCATAATTGCTCCCGGCATATTGTTAATGTGACCGAAGCTTTGGAAAGTATACGTTGGCACTCAGAGGGATCTGAACCAGCTTGTCATTTGGTAAGTTGATAAGCACATAGGTATTGCCTGCCTGCTGTATGTCAGGCATCTATCAGCTTTCTGGGAGCTAGAGATATAGCAGTGAGCAAGACAGATAGAATCCCTGCCTGTAACGAGCTTGTATCCAGTGGTGGGGAAATAGGCACTAAGCATGTACACTAAGGTATAAATGACTAAGATGATTTCAAATGCTCATAAGTGCTCTGGAGAAAATAAAATAGTTAACGCAATAAGCAGAGGTGGGGGTGAGCTATGGTGGTGAGGCGGGGCCTCTGAGGCAGTGACCACGTGCTCTCGTGCAGGTGCAGAACCTCAGAGATGGAAATGAATTCAGCGCATGCGACGAGCAGAAATCAAGCCGGGATGGCTGGAGTGCCATGAAGGAAGAGAAGAGCAGAGGGAGAGGGGGTGAGAGTAGGCTGGGACCAGGTCGTGTGGCCCCCTCTGGGCACGACTGGCTGCATGGTTTGTGGGGCCTGATGCAAAATGGAAATACAGGGCCCCTTTATGGAAAATTCTTAAGGATTTCAAGATGATGACAACAGAGAATTAGGGCAAGCACGGTCCCTTCTGATTGTGACTGCATGGGCTGCAGGGTCATGAAGCAGGCCCAGCCTCCAGGAAGAGGCTGGATTTGTGGTAATTGCTAGAGGAAGCAATTGCAACAGTACCAGGGGGAGGAGGATCTAGAAATCACGTAACCCAATTACTTAATCTGAGAAGAAGTCATGTGCTATGGCAGAGAGAAGACAGTGACTACAGATCTTAGGTATTTGGATACTTGGATTCTTCCAGCCTCTTGTTTTTCCTGTGGTTTTGAGCCTGAGGAAGCCTGGTATGTTCTTCCCACTGCTCCTCTCTTCAGCATTGGTGCCTCCCGAAAGCTGGATTCTGGAGCAGGGCCTTGGAGTCTGCATTTCTAAAGATGTCTGTGTGCCTCTCCTGTGGGGTCAGATTTAGAAAGCATAGCACTGAGGCATTCATGACAGTACATATTTACACGTAGAACGTTCTTCTGCTTATCTGGTGACTCAAGGCAGTCTTTGACACACACCTGGGAATTTCCAAGGTAACGCTTTGCCAATTCCAGGAAGAGATTTTAGTGCTGACATTGAGGTAGGAGTGTTGTTTACTGGGCACATCTGCTGTGTAGACAGTGCCAAGAAGAGTCAAGCCAGAGGTAGAACGATCTCAGGATCCTCCTCTGGACTTCAGTATCCTAAAGGGTAGACTCGTTTCGGGGCGTCTGCTTTTGGCTCAGGTCATGATCCCGGGGTCCTGGGATTGAGCCCTGCATCAGGCTCCCTGCTCCGCGGGAAGCCTGCTTCTCCCTCTCCCACTCCCCTGCTTGTGTTCCCTTTCTTGCTGTCTCTCTCTCTGTCAAATAAATAAATAAAATCTTTAAAAAAAGGTAGACTCATTTACTATGTTAATTAATTTGCTCTTTGTAGAATGAAATATTTATCCTTTTGCTTTGCCAAAATTCTTTTTGCTGAATTCAGCCCCTATTTTAAGATTAGGCAAAATTTGCTCTCTCCCAGATTGGAATTTGACATCTCCCCTTAGCTGTGTCCCAATGCGTGGTTGGGAGCAGCACATACAGCATTTTCTAATCTTCCAAGCTCCAGTTTCAGGAAATGCCAACAGTCAAAAATTGTAAAATTAGTAAACGAGTGTGCAAAATCTCTAAATAGTTGTGAAATGTTCAAGGACCATTTTCCGATGTTAATATGACCTTTGAAACATCTTCTCTCCGTATTTAAAAAGCTTCATACTGCATGGTTTACTTGAATTAGTGTGTGGGAGGAGGATCAAAGAAAGTCATTTTGTATTTGGAAAAAAAAGAAAAGCGAACTAATTCCACGGTGCGGAAATGGCTCCCTTTGAAAGGTGTCCTTCACTTGCCTTTGTTTGAGGTTAATTATATACTTTTAAAAGTACTTTCCACAGGAATGATTTTTGACTCATGAGTTATTTTCGTATGTATATGTTACCCCTCCAAATATTTTCCATATTGCTAAGAACATAGTAGTCAAAGCGACATTTCTTTGCTGGTGTCTGAAGGCCTTTTGTTTTTTTATTCCAAGGACAATATAACAACACAGCTTTGCAAAAGAAATGAATAATGCCCTCAGCCTTACACAGATTTCCATTTTATACTTTCCCTTTTCCCTTAGATCATTTTTAGTGACACTCTCACATGATCGTATATGGGATCTAACAGAAAAAGACTGGTCAGAATGCAGAATTAAATCTTATGGCACCATTTTTTCTTTTCTTCCCTGTAAGCATGTTTGTCTTCCTTTTCAGAATGGAAGAGTACATGATAACAATGCTGGTTTTATTCTATTTTTTTTTAATATTTTATTTATTTGACAGAGAGAGACACCGCGAGAGAGGGAACACAAGCAGGGGGAGTGGGAGAGGGAGAAGCAGGCTTCCCCCGGAGCAGGGAGCCCGATGCGGGGCTCGATCCCAGAACCCTGGGATCATGACCTGAGCGAAGGCAGACGCTTAATGACTGAGCCACCCAGGCGCCCCTACTGCTGGTTTTATTCTAGAGGTTGTGATTGTTTTCTTCCAGAAATTAGATGCTCAGATCCTTATACTTTGCAATATGTCTCCCTCCTTCCTCCAGCCTCTCTCTGGTTCAGGCTCACTGCCTCTCTTCCTTCCTCTGCCCTGCTATCTCTGGCCTGTTCATGTCCCGCTGAATTCCAGGTGATGGTCAGATTCAAAAAAGAATAGATGCCTCTCCGTGTTTATTGAAACATCACAGTGATTCACTCATTTCCATGAGGACCTGGGGCTGTTATTTTATCTGTGTAGATATGAGTAAACTTGGTTCTACAGCCAAGATGGCAGGATTTAGCTTCAGCATACGTCACAAATTATATTAGTAATATAATAGCATTGTCAGAGTTGGTATTACCTACTGTAACAAAATAATTTCCAAAAGACCAGAAAAAAAAAAGGTGTTTGCTGCAGCTGCCTGGCAATCAAAAAAAGTGTAAATCACACATAAAGAAGCTGCTAAGCAGATTAGGAACTTCAACAATGGTCCAGGAGAATCGTTTCTGATAATTACTTCCTAGGTGGAACCATTAGTCCGGGGTGGAGGGAACTGTGTCATTCAGGACCACCTTTTCTGATTTCTACTCAAAGTTTCAGGTTTTGGTGGTCCAAATGCCTCATGGCTTACATTTTATAATGAATTTTTACCCTTTGCTTTGTTTTCAGATTTTAATTTATACCTTTACTTATGTCCAAAGTAAAAATGTAATAGCCAAAATATGAAATTGAGAGGATAGTCAAGACAATAAAATTAAAGGATGGAATCCATTTAAACTTAAGATGCTCTGATGACAGCCATCATTTAATATGAAAGTATGTGAGGGGAACCTGGGGTGCTCAGTGCATTTGAGCATTCAAATCTTGCTTTCAGCTCAGGTCATGATCTCGGGGTACCGGGGTCACAGGATTGCAGGGTTCTTGTCTCGTGGAGTTGAGGAATGAATTTCACCGACATGAAAGGGTGATGTGAAGTGAAAGTTTATTAAGTGAAGGTGAGAACAAAAGAGAAAGCTCTTTAGCATGAGAGGGGTCTCTAATGGGTTGCCACTGAGGCTTCTTAGGGCTGGTCTTTTATTGAAAACTTGACTAGGAAGCCTGTGGCCTTGAGATTCTTGTGCCATCTTGGTTTGAGCAAGGACTATTGATAACACCCATAATGACTTCTTTGAGGTCTGGTCATATTCTATGATTACAGTGTAGCCGCCAAAGAAAAATACTCCCTGACCTCCAAAACCAGGTGCTCTGGTTTATTCCCTTACCTCTTGTTCACTCTTAGTGCTTCTGCTTGTCAGGAATAGTTTCAGAGTTGGTCAGGGGCCCCCTACCTCTCCCTGCCTATACCTCAACCCTTTTCTTACTCACTGGAATCTAGGGCACATCTGGCTCTGCGCTCAGTGGGGAGTCTGCTTGGGATTCTCTCTCTCCCTCTCCTTCTCCCCACCCCCCGCCCCAGGCTTGAGCTTTCTCTCTCTCTCTCTCAAATAAATAAATAAATAAATCTTTTTAAAAAAAATATGAAGGTATGTGTTTGATACAGTGCTATCTACCTAGAGATCGGTAAATCACACGTTTGGTCTTTGACAGCTCGGCACGGGGATATTCCATTTTATATTTCTGTTTTCCCCATCTTTTGCTTTTTTATTCACGTATTTTTTCCTTCAGACAGTTCTCATACGTATAACTAAATATTGTTCTGTTTTTATTCTTATTTTTTTATGTTAATCACCACACATTACATCATTAGGTTTTTTTTTTTTTTTAAGATTTTATTTATTTATTTGAGAGAGAGAGAATGAGAGAGAGAGAACACATGAGAGGGGATAGGGTCAGAGGACGAAGCAGACCCCCCGCCGAGCAGGGAGCCCGATGCGGGACTCGATCCAGGGACTCCAGGATCATGACCTGAGCCGAAGGCAGTCGCTTAACCAACTGAGCCACCCAGGCGCCCCACATCATTAGTTTTTGATGTAGTGTTCCATGATTCATTGTTTGCGTATAACACCCAGTGCTCCATGCAGAACATGCCCTCTTTAATACCCATCACCAGGCTAACCCATCCTCCCACCCCCCTCCCCTCTAGAACCCTCAGTTTGTTTCTCAGAGTCCATCGTCTCTCATGGTTCATCTCCCCCTCCGATTTCCCCCCCCTTCATCTTATTTTAAATAGCTTTCCATGTTATCTCTTTGGTAGATTATAGGCCCATTTTACAGAGAGGAAGCCCAAGTCACCCTGTCTGTGATCATTCAGAATCTCAGCCTGAGCTGAGATGCTGACCTCCCTAGTCTCAGTGCTGCCTTTTCAGTTTTCTTTCAGCTTGCCTTCTGCCTTTTCCAGTAATTACTGTTTCATGGACCTTAACGTGTATAGAAAAGGAAGAAAAGGCCAAAAGATGAGCTAATTTCAATGACAGTGGACAGAAAACATCATAGAGTGCATCTTCAGTGGCAGAGAGAGGGCACATATGACCTAGAATCACAGACTCTGGACAAGAAGGAGCCCACGTACAGGATGCTTTCCCCAAGTGCCCGCCCTCGGCAGCCCCGCAGTCTCGGCTTGGACCCCTCTGCGGAGGCTGCCTGTAGTAGGTTTGTGGCTGATGTTGAACGATGCCTGTCTTAATTCAGGCTGCTGTAACAAACTGCCTAACCTGGGTGGCTTAAACCACATTTGTTTTTCACACTTCTGGTAGATGAAAAGTCCAGGATTAAGGTGCTGGCAGATTTGGTGTCTGATGAGGACCTGCTTTCTAGTTCACAGATGACTGTCTTCTCCCTATAGCCCCACTTAGTGGAAGGAGCAAAGGAGCTCTCTGTGGTCTCTGATAAGGCACTAATCCCACTCATGAGGGCTACATCCTCATCACCTAATTACCTCCCCAAACGCCCCACCTCCTAATACCATCACATTGGGGATTAGGTTTCAGCATATGAATTTTGGATGTATCCATTCAGTCTATAACAATGCCAATCTTTAGGAAGATGGCCTTAACTGAGAAAAAGAAATAAGCCTCCTTGAACTTTTGGTTCATTTAATTTAATCCACAATTATTGAATACTTACTATATGCCAGAGGCTCTGCTTGGCACTGGGTTACAAAGATGTGTAAGGAAGACACAGTTCATAAAGCATGTAGTATTTCCTGAAAGTGATGGTCAGGATTTTTTTTTAAGGTAAATAATAGAAACTCCCTGAAAGTGCCTGAAACAAAAAGATAATTTATTAAAAAGACCCAGTGATCAGTCCAACATCAGGTAAGGTGAATACAGATAGTCAAACCATGTCATAGTAATTCATCTCTTTAAATCTGTGTTCTTCTTTTTCCTGTTAGTTTTCTTCTCTGTTGGGCTCTGTTCAGTGGTGGGAAAGATTACTAATATTACCAGCAAAAATCCAGAGGAGGCTCTGATCAGGTTTTGGGGTATCATAAAACTGGGTGTTGCTTGGGGGGTGAGAGCCTGGCATTTAGCTCTCTCTGGACCATATGGAATAGATTTCCCAAAGGATAGAGGATTCTATTACTAGAACACATAGTGAAAGGAGAGCAGGCTTGTGGTAAAAACTGTATCTGTTGACAGCAGTCCACCATAGCGAAGGACATGACATGTCTTCAGCGTTTGAAGAAAGCTCCTTTGCTCCTTTGCATCTGTCATAGATATGCCCACACGTGTGCACACTTTGCAGGCATGCACACACACAGACACCCCCACACATTGTCTCCTTCCTTAGTTTTCTTGTCTCCAACCCAACAAACATGTCTTTTTCTTTAAGTGCGTTCCTTCTGTGGCAAGATGTCTAGAGCCCTTCTGGTCACAACCTATGGCCACTCTTCAGTCTGTCAGCATTGTTCTCTGTACGTTTCACAGTTACCCATATGCGATCCGACCAGGGCAGATTTCTGTGGAACTTTCACTTTTATTTGAATTCTTCTGTGACTTTCACTGATGATGATGATTAAAGAGTATTTTTAGTTTATGGAATATATATTTCAAGAGGTGTGTTTTGTTTAGACCAAGTATTTTTTAAAATGACTTTGTTTCCAGTATTTTAATTTAAATGATTCCAAATAAAAATCTAAATGTCCATGAGACATTTAGTCTATGAAGGTAGAGTTCTTGTCCGTCAGTCTGTCTTTAGTGCTTGGAACATAGAAGAAACCCAGTGATTATTTCTTAAAAATGAGTTTTGTGAGGTTAGTTGGAAGGTGGATTCTGTGTATCATGTGAGTTGTTCAGCCTAATGTATGTCATTGGAAAATACGATATGTTTTCTATCTTCTCTCATGTCATTTATAAAAATGTTGGGTGTGATAGGATGGTTGATGGAGCCTTGGACCAACCTTCAAGATTCATTAGCATAAATTCTATGGTTGGATTATTCAACCATGTCATGGACCTCCTGTCTGATTTTTATTTCAGCTAATAACTCTGCATCTTTTCTACAAGCTTATTGGGAAATATTTGGCAACTATTTTATGGCAATTCTACTTAATGTATTTTCTAATAATCAGACTAATAATGCCATTATAAAAGAGAATGATTCTGGTTTAGCAGAAGATAATTTTCTTAGTGAGTCTATTTTGGCTCTTGGTGATCATCTCCTTCTTTTCTGTGATCTGTTTATCAACAACTAATTCTAGAAGTCATTCGAAGTAAGGGTCTCTCCTATATTTTGACACTCTGAGGACCCGAAAGGTCAATTGCAGTGACTGCCTATGGTCAGTAGAGGGCAGCATTCAAGAGGAGTGGAGTACAAAGGTCTTTGGGCTGGGAGAGCTCCGTCCACTTCGAACCGAACAGTCATCTCCTGAGTCAGTGTGGTGGCTGAGAGATGGCTGTAGCTTCCATGGAAAACATGTCTACATGAATTCTTAGTCCAACAGGGAGGGCCTAGACCGGAAGGAAGTTGGTAAATGGACTATGCTTGTACCTCAGGCAAGAGGATAACAGGACTAATGGTAATATTCATTGATCAGCCATTATTTGCCAGACACTGAACTAAATACTAAATATATTTTCTCAGTGAATCTTGACAACAGACTTGCGAGGGCAGAACTTTTATTCCATTTCATAGATGAAGAAACTGAGTTTCAGGGAGGTTGAAGAATTTAGTCAAGTGCTTACAGATAAGAAGTGAAGAATTGGGAGGGGGGAGGGTTGGTCTGACTGCTGAAGCTCGTGCTGTTTCCACAGTGTCTTGTGGCTTTACAAGGAGGAGTGATTTTTTTTTTTTTTTGTCCCCAAGAGTCCGCATAAAGGAGGAAACGACGGTAGAGAATCAGAATGTAACCAAGATACGGCATCCGGCCTGGTTAGCCTGGTGGACCCTGCCAGTTGGCCAGGCTCTAAAAATAGCATGCTTTGGGTCTTCTGTTGATGAGGCCTATATCTTTTTCTTTTTGTGACTGCATTTGTTCATTTCCAGTCTTTGGGCTTCTCTCTCATTCCCTTCTGTCCCTCAGAGATATGAGCAGCGGGCCTGTGTCACACATCCAGGTTAGGAGACTTGACTGGGCCTGACAGTGTCCATGTGCTCTCGTATGACTTCATTTTTGTCTGGGTTCACTTGGCTTTAGTCTCCTTCCTTGGACTGTGAGCCCTTTAAAGTGTAGAGGTTGTGTGTTTATTTGAATATCTATCGGTACCATTCACACTGAGTGTTGGATCTAACCATTCCCTGACTATCATCTCATGGTGAACCCCTTCATAACTCCCTTTGATTGTCTCTAGAAATTTTAGTGGTTTCTGGATTCCAGGCTTCCTTAATAAAGATGTGACACACTGTATTTGTCCTTAGATGCATTGCCCTTTTGGTACCTTCTGTAATATACTATATAAAAATCCGAGGTAGAATGAGAGCTATTTGATGGCTTCTTCTGAGGTACAGGCTAAAATTTCAGGAGCTCCTTTCTTTCTTTGGTGGAAAACCTAGAAATTCTCTCTCTTTTAATAGCTATCCCTGTCTACTTGATCTCTTTGGGTTCCCTCTCTTCAGACTGATGTGCCGATCGTGATTGTCTGCTAACACCTCTTTCCTTCTTTATTGTACCCTTAAGTAAATTGATAGGCCCTTGTTATTATAGGGGTTTTACTGCTGATTTCTGTGGAAAAGAGGCAAAGGAAAGCCAAAATAAGAAAGGAAGGTGAAGTAGTAAAGTTCTCAGTGTCATGATCCCCTTGGTTTTTAGATCCAAATTCCCTTGATATGATTATGGGAGCTTCTGTCTTCTGCTCTAGCTTTTATTGCTGAAGACAGACCTCCCTAGTCTGCTTCCTGGTCCTGTTTTAGCAAAACTATGATGGCCCCAGGAGGCAGAGATACAACTACCTTTTCATCACATATGGACATTTTGCATCTCTTTAGCTTCCCATATCTACTACTAATTAGGACTTTGACATACTCAGGAATAATCCTCTCTTAACATTTCCTTACAAAATACCCTTCCCTTTTCTTTATTTGTGGGTTATGTTCAAAAACATCCTGAATTTAATTTCTGAGCCGTCTCATCCTCTTCGGTTCTATTCCTGGTAGAGAGAGTCAGAATTTTCCTTTCTCTGATTAGTTTGCAATTTCTTTTCTTATGGCCCATGGAACCAACATGGACCTGGATGCTCGTGGTTTCCCTCCTGGGCAACCTTGAAGCCAAGATGATATGACCACATTTCTCAGGGTTTCTGCCACTCCCAAATTTTATCTCACTTTCACTTCTACGTAGGAATTAAGTCACAAATCACATTTGCTCTTGATGCTCGCTTGTCTCACCTATCTGTGAGGATCATCTATAGCATAACATGATGGTATTTTAGTCTCCAGCCTCGGGTTTTCAGTGGAGGGACAGGTACACATTTTTAAACTGCATCTTTGATAGATCGACCTAGATAATATCCAGCTTAAGTTAAGCATGGGACTTGACATATATAAATGCACCTGTCACTTGCCTTCCAAACCAGGTCCTTCTCCTGTAATCCTGATTTTGATTACAGGTCCCACCATCTAGCTAGTTAATTGTCCAGGCTAGAAGCCTTAGATTCAGTATTCATTCCTTTATCCAGAGTTCCCAAATCCACTTAGTTGCTAATTTCATTTTTGGTCTCAACTGCAACCACCCAAGGTCAAACTTTTTCACTTTTCAATGAGGTATTATAAGTATTTCAATACTGGATTGTTTACCTTTATTTTTCTTTCTCCACTTATTTCTCACTGTCACCAGTTTCATTTTTATAAAGAAAATGTAATCCTGACATTTCCCTGCTTAGCAATCTTGGATTGGTTTTTCATACGTGGGATGATTTCCAAGAACCTACTGTCATCAGAAGTTTGGCTGATAATAGATACGTAGCAGGTCCTCACTATGACTTTAACTACCTTCTACTTTTCTATCCTCATCAGAGGCTATTCACCACAGCAAACTTGTTGTTTCTCATCTATAGTTATTATTATTATTTTTTTGAAGTAGAGTTGATGGGACAAAGTATATATACACTTTTTTTTTTTAAAGATTTTATTTATTTGACAGAGGAGACACAGCGAGAGCAGGAACACAGGCAGGGGGAGTGGGAGAGGGAGAAGCAGGCTTCCTGTGGAGCTGGGAGCCCGATGCAGGGCTTAAACCCAGGACCCTGGGATCATGACCTGAGCCAAAAGCAGACACTTAATGACTGAGCCACCCAGGTGCCCCTATAGTTATTTTTTATAAATAACTTTGTTTAAAGGATTGCTTCTGGACGCCCTCCCTTAATCTCTAATACATGATGAACTCCTCCCACTTAAAGATCTACCTCTGTTAAAACTTTCTAATCCCCTTCCCTGGTCAGGCCATTATATGATAAAGTAGAGTAAACTGGAAAGTAAATTTCTTTAAGAAAGAGTTTGCTTTGTTGAAATTATGATCTAATAAGCCCTCTGGGGGTTGAAACATGTCTACATGACCTTCATGTCAAATTGGAGCATGAATTTCGCCAGAAAGAAAGCTACTGTGCCTGGTGGAGAGAGAAGAAAGGAGCTGAGGGAGCCTGGGACTAAGTGAGAAGATACAATGAAGGGTCTTAAATGCCAGGCTGACAATTTGGATCTGATTTTTAATGAGGAGCCATCAAATGCTTTTAAGCTATGGAGGGACATGATTGGACTTGCATTTTTTTTTAAGATTTCATTTATTTATTTGAGAGAGAGAGAGTGTGCACGTGCGTGTGCCTGAGCGGTGGGGAGGGGCAGAAGCAGACTCCCTGCTGAGCAGGAAGCCTGACCTGGTGCTTGATCCCAGGACCCTGAGATCATGACCTGAGCTGAAGGCAGACACTTAACGGACTGAGCCACCCAGGCACCCCTGGAGTTGTATTTTTTTTTTTTTTAAAGATTTTATTTATTTATTTGACAGAGAGAGCACAAGTAGACAGAGCGACAGGCAGAGGGAGAGGGAGAAACAGGCTCCTCACTGAGCAGGGAGCCCGATGTGGGGCTCGATCCCAGGACCCTGGGATCATGACCTGAGCCGAAGGCAGACGCTTAACCGACTGAGCCACCCAGGCGCCCCCTGGAGTTGTATTTTTGAAAGACGATTCCATTAGCAGTGTGAGGGATGGTTTGGATGTAGGGGTGCAATGACACAGACCAGGCATTAGCAAGCTTTTTATGTAAAGGGTCAGCTAGTAGGTAGGTTTGCCTTTCTGGGCTGTATATAGTCTGCGTTGCAACTACTCAATTCTGATATAATGGGTGTGGCTGTCATTCGGTAAAACTTTTATATATAAAAACAGGTTGAGGAAAGGATTTGGTCCAAGGATTGTAGGGTTTTTTTTTTTTTTAAGATTTTATTTATTTATTTATTTGAGAGGGAGAGAGAGAGAGAGAGAGAGTGAATGAGTTGGGGGAAGGGGCAGAGGGAGAGGGAGAGGCAGAGAATCCCAAGCAGATTCTGCACCAAGCACAGAGCCCAACATAGGGCTCAATCCCTCCAACCCCTAGATCAGGACCAGAGCTGAAGCCAAGAGTCTGATGCTCAACCCACTGAGCCACCCAGGCGCCTCCCTAGGGTTGTAGTTTGGCAACACATGATCTAGACAAACAATGATAAGGGCCTAACTTGAAATAGGCTATAGTTAGTGGAGATGAGAAGAGAGAAAGCTGGTAACACTTGTTAAGCAATCTGACATGGATGGGAGGAGGGGGAAGGAAGAAGAATCAAGGTAAGCTTCAGGCTTCTAGCATAGGCTGCTGGAAAGTGCTACCATCAAAGACTGACAATACAGGATGTATGTTGGGCTCAGTCTTTCATTGGCTACATTTCAGTGCTGGAAGGGCACGTAGAGGTAGCTGTACACCAGAGGATATGTGGTCTGGTGGACTTTGGACTCCATGGGAAATGCTGCTGCTATACCTCTTAAGGGTCCCCTCTCTTGTATATGTTTTGAGTTGAAATATGTTTCTTTTAATCATTTCACCTATAGAATGGACCATTTTGAATGCATTTTGTGTTTTTCCTTTATGACCAGTAGACCCCTTGGAACCAGGTCAACTGTTCATAGATCCTAACCCTAAAGGGTCATTCATATCATGTAACAAGAGAACAGTCCTCTTATTCTTTCTGGAAGATTTCAGCCTACCCTTAGGGAGTTTAATTTACTTGCTTGTTGCAGGTTGGGATACTGTCTGCTTCTTCTGACTGTAGTTTGGTCAACTACAAATCTGTGTTTGCTCATAAAGTCACCCTTTATCTGCCTCTGCTCTCCCAATTGTGAGCTTGTTCCAGTTGCTCAAGGTAGTATTTGACACCAATAATGGCCTTTCCTCTTTTGACCAGAACCACTTTTACATGGCTTCAACTTTCCATCTCTCAGAAACAATGAAGACCGAAGTGCCTAGTGATGTGTGGGTGCCATTTTGTTAGTGGGTAATGACTGCCATCCTCCTAGCAGAGAGGTCTTTTCTGGGTTATTTGCTAGGTATTGATTTTAGCAGCCACAGTGTGGTTCTGTACCTAAGACCCATGGGACCCAGACTTTTGGAAATGTCACTGGGCGTTTGCCCATCCTGTACCATATCTTTTACTATATTGTACCCTTTCTGTTACAACCTAATGCATTTTCATTTTTCTGCAGCAGCATGGAAGCTGGATTGTTACTTTTAATTATTTTGGCACTTAGGGCAGGTTCAGAGTGAGGAATCAATAAATCAAACGTTTTATCAGTGGTTCTCAATTCTGGTTGCCCTGTACAATCACTCTGGGAACTTTTAAGAGATGCTGATGCCTAGACCAATCGCATCCAAATCTCTGGAGGTAGGGCCTGGGAATTTGTGTTTTTCCAAATCACTCCAGATGGTTCTAGAGTGAAACTATGTTGAGAAGCATTGTACTAGAATCAGAATTTAATTTTCTGTTATCTAGAAGATGGCAAGGAAGACAAGCACTGAAAATTAAATATTGCTCTCACCTGCTAGCCTGTGGAGAGTTAATTTTAATCAGGTAGCCACAAGTCCTCAAAGTACATGCCCTTAGCATTAGAAGAGCCTTAAAAACGGAATCTACCAGCATTCTCAGGAACCGCCCCATCCTGTTCACCCTTGTCTGTGCTTGTCCCAGCTTCTTTTGGGTCCACTGATATAAATACATTAGAGGACATTTCATCATAAATAGTTTTTCCAAGTAAAGCTGGCAGCTCTTTGAAAGCCACATTACTGACAAGAGCTGTAGACATTCTTCTGCCCTATATTCTAAAGGAAATTGGATATATTTAAACTTTGAATTCTATATATACATGAGTGAGATATAATAAATGCAATATGTGTAATATATGTCAACAGTACATACCGACTGCCTGCCTGCAACGTCTTGGGCTATGGTTCAGAGAAATGAAATCTCTTTTTCTGAAGTCTTACCCGGTTTAGAGGGAAGATGTGAAGTGTAAATCAATAGCATTAGAAAACTGAAGTGCTATGAATCGTGTGCAGACTGCTGGACAAGTTAAATGGCAGGAGGTGGGCTCAGGAAGGAAGGGAGATAGGGAGTGGGTCAGAGAAGTCTTCATGGAAGAATGGAACAGAGCTGAAACCTGCAGGAAGACTAGACTTTGGGCATGTGGCTCTGAGGGTGAGGGCTTTCCAAATGGATAACAGGTCAAATGAAAGGAGAAATTGGTACTATGGTTATTTTGGTAAAGGTTGGGAAGCAAGAGAAGAAAGATCTGAAGAGTCTCATTTTCGGTAAGGGAAGTAATTTATTTTTCATTTTCATCATTGACAGTTTTAAAATGCATGTTCTATTCTCTTTCCAGATAACCATCTTACTGAGAGTTAAGCTTTGTTTTGATAAATAAAACCATCAGTCCCTGATGAATCATAACTCAGCACAGTATTAAGTATTCAAGGTTAGGTATAGAAAGCTCAACAGTGTGGAAAATGTAAATACAATTTCCCATCTATTCTTGCTTAATTGCTAGATAACAAGTCTCAGGCATTGCTCAGAATCAGAGCGGATGTGGAAAATCCTAAAATAGATTCTTTCTGTCAGATCATAGATTGCAGTGGTGAAGGGCACATCCGGGCAGCCTGGCTGATCACAGGTTTGTCCTGAGTCAAGTTCAGAAACCCCAGGTAAAAATGATGCCAAGGCATCCTCCAATTCTGGTTTTTTCACCATCTAAGTAAGCAAAGAGGAGAATCAATTAAAAAAACACTGAAGAAGCACTTACTTTAGGTTTGGCTATGCTAATCAGGAGAAACCAACGTTTAAAGCACATTCCTCTGTCTCCAGGGGATGAATCTGTATGTGAAGGGCTGAAGTAGTATTGAAGAGTCATATATGAGCAGTGGTCCCAGGTCAGATAGGCCCATCTTCACATCTGCATTCCCTGCTAGTTGGAAAAATTACTGACTTTCTCAGCCTCAGCTTCATGTGCTCATCTGAAAAATGGAGTTAAAAGCAAGGTTGTCACAAAGATTAAAAAGGAAATGTATGGAAGTTTCTTAGCACAGGGGATATTAAGAATGTTAGTTGTTTTTCCTTCTGCCTGAGTCTTTTTCCTCTATTTTTTTTTTGCTGTTGTGATAAAGTACACATAACATACAATTTACCGTCTTAACCACTTCGAAGGGTCGCATTCGGTGGCATGAAGCACATTCACATGGCTGTGCAATCGCCACCACCGTCTAGCCCCAGAACTCCTTCTGTCTTGCAAGACTGAAACTCTACAGTGATTGACCAGTAACTTCCCATTCTTCCCTCTCCCTGTCCCTGGCAACTACCATTCTTCCTGTCCGTATAAATTTGATTATTCTAAGTACCTCATTTAAGTGGAATCATACAATATTTGTCTTTTTTGTCACTGGCTTATTTCACTTAGCATCATGTCCTCAAGGTTCATCTATATTGTAGTGTATGTCAGAATTTCTGTTCTTTTTAAGGCTAAATAATATCCCATTGCATGTATATACCACATTTTGCTTATTCATTCATTCATTGGTGGACACTTGAGTTGCTTCCATATTTTAGCTCTTGTGAATAATGTTGCTGTGAACATGGGTGTCCAGCTATCTCTTTGAGACCCTGCTTTCACTTCTTTTGGGTAGATACCCAGAATTACTGGTTCATATGGTATTTCTATTTTTAGTTTTTTGAGGAACAAACATACTGTTTTCCACAGTGGCTGCACCATTTTACATTCCCACCAACATTGAAGTAGAGTTCCAATTTCTCTACTCCTCACCAACGCTTGTTACTATGTTTTCCTGATAGTAGCCATCCTAATGGGTGTGAAATGATCGGCTAACTCTTCGAAAGTGGGTGAGATCAGTCTTAAATTAGGAGATGCAGGAGTTAAATGAGACAATGATCTAAAAGAACATGCTAAAGAAGGACCAATTTGACTTCTAATTTACTGACACAGACAATATATGCTACGGGTGAAGATAAGGGGGAAGTTTGGGAGCTGATTTTATTTAAGAAGGTTTCCTGGGTAAAGAGGGATTACAGTTGGACGTTCACAACAGGGAAGAATTGGAAAGGGCAAAGATGGGAAGCCTTGTATATATAGGATGGATGGATCTGGCCCAGACATTAGAACTGGTTTGGTCATGTTGAACAGTGATGAGATGCTCAGAATAGGAGCAACCTAGAGCTGAAAGGGGAATTGAAGAACAGAGGACACAAAGCCCATTGGTTGAGCCTTCACACCTTGAGGAGGGCATCTACCCTTTAGTCTGCACTGTCTTGGAGAAGAGACCTAAGTGCCTGAGATGGCTCAGGTTTTAATTATATATATTAAACTAAATATATACATATAGGGGCGCTAGGGTGGCTCAGTAGGTTAAGTTTCCAGGTCTTGATTTCTGCTCAGGTCACAACCTCAGGGTTGTGAGATGGAGCTCTGAGTGGGGCTCTGTGCTCAGTGGCAAGTCTGCTTAAAATTCTCTCTCTTTCTCTCCCTCTGCCCCTACCCCCTCCACTTGCGCATGCACTCTCTCTAAAAATATATACACATATATAGTTAGTATATATGACTAGTTAACAACTAGTTAATAAATATATTTAGTTAACATATATAACTAACTAGTTTATATATATGTATACATATATACGTATATATATATGTATACATATATATACATATATACGTATATATATATATTCTTTTAGACAACCCTACATTTCATTGGTGACTAAAAATTGTAACAACATGCGCTTTCTAAGGATAAAACTGGAGACATCAAGGCTCTGTTTTCATTTTGTCTTTCCATAGACTCCTTCTCTCCCATCTGTGTTTTCAGCTGTATATTTTGGGATAGGGTCTTATGATTAGATGCTAATTCCATCAAACATGGTCTGTATCTCATCAGTCTTCTGTGCAGTGGATGCAAAAGCTATTATTGGAGATTTGTTTAAAAATGCTGTTTTTCTTTTGTAGTCAGGTGGTTATTACCTCTAAAAATGAAAATGAAGATTTCTAGCCAAAATTCCATTAAGCGTAACTAAGCTATGCATAGTGAATGAGATGACTTCACATTTGACCAGAATGAGGTTTCATTAAGTGGCCGTCCGTGCTTCTGGCCTGTGTGCTGAAGAACCAGCTGTAGCATCTGCAGAAGCTCCTTCGAGCCTGGCCATGAAGGAGTTTAGTGATTCTGGCTGTATAGTCAGTATTTTGCTTCTGTCTTAGGCTTTAGAAATCAGCTTATCTGTCTGGAAAGCAGACAAGAGCATCAGCTTGGAATAACGGCTGGAGACTTGGTGAGGAATTGCAATGACCGAAAGAATCCGTGCTGGGCAACCACGTGTAACCCCCACAAGCTCTTTTCTTTGGGGTCACAACTAAAGTGGATCTGATACATCTAGTAGCATTTTCAAAACCTTGATGCAGTGCGTAAGATGTGCGCTGGTGTTTGCTCAGTTCAAACTGTGCAGGAATCTGGGCAGGTGAGCTAACACCATGGGGTGAGCAAACATACACCTAGTCAGAGAAATAATAGCAAGAACAGTGCTAAAAAGCAAATCTGGGTTTTGTTCTAAGGAATGACTAGTGTGGGACAGATTTTGGATGCTGGGAGTCAGGGAGGTGAATAATAGTTCTAGAGGTGAGAAAGAAGGAGAAAAGTGAAGGGAAACTTCGGAGATATTTGTCACCAATGGGGCTGGAATGTCCAGGCTCATTTTTATTGGCCACTGTGGAGCAGTCCATGGGATTTGCGGTAGTTGGTTTGGTGTAAAAGTACTGAGTTAGGTAGATACTCTTATAGTTGAGAAGTGAAGGTACTCTTTTCCCTCGAAGGCAATGTTTATCAGTGGGTGCTTGATGGAAGAATTGGGAGTATCTAATCCAGGAAATCCTAGTGAAGCCAGAAGGAGTTGAGAATAGTATAAGCACTCACTGTTCTTCGAATCTGAGAGAACATTGTTAAAGAGGGGAGGTGGTGGATAGGGCGAGATACTGCTTCCCTGTAGAAAGTAGAAATATAGGCATGGAAAGGACGAAGTTTAAGATTTCTAAATAGATAGCACTCAGACTGAAAAAAAGGTGGGACAAGGAAGCCTGAAAAACAAGTCAGGACTTGAGGTCCAGTGGGAAGACTGTCAGTGAGGATATCTATAACAAAACCTCAGGAGGAATTGAGTGCAAAGTTCTAGTATTGTCTTGTGAATGTTGCGTGGGCCATTCCCTTCAAGTAGTCACGGTCATAGTGAGGAAATAAAGCATTGTCCATACACTGACAGGAATGGTGTGTGCTCATGTGGGGAATGGCTAGAGGGGAGAACCTGAGGCAGGGAGATTGAGAATGGCCTGTACCCCTTAGAAAGGGCAGAGAGGGGGTCTTGCTCTGTGCAGCCTGGAAGGCAGGTCCAGCACCAATGAAGAGATACTCTGAGAGTCAGAGCTGAGCAGCAGTGGTTGACAGGGAGCACCCTGGGCAGGAAGGGCTTATGGGCATCCGGCAAGGGCTTATGGGCCACTTACTGAGATGGTAGAGAGAGAAGAATATCATCAGACTGAGAGCTGAAATAGTGACTACTCAGGTCTTTGCAGTGAGTTGACTCTGGCCCATCTGGCTACTGGGAAAAGAGCAGGGGTTACCTGGACGGCTAGACCACAGGAGAGAAGATTCTAAGAGCTGGAATAAGGCAGGGCTGTAAAAACTCTGTGTCTTGAAAGGTTGGCTTGTAGGATAACACAGCTTTCCCCATCCCAGGGTGAGGGAAGACAAAGACATCCAAGAATGGAGCGGATGTTGCAGGTCAGAGCCAAAAGGGAGTTGGGACACAAATGGAAACTGGAGTGAGAAGCTAACAAAGGAGATCGGGAATGGATTAAGGTCTAAGGTGGGCTCAGAGAGGTGGTTCAGGTCTGTGTCTGAAGACCCTGCTTATCCCCGAAAGTGCCCCTTTTCTGCTGGGTCTGGTGCCTAATATTAAGATTGGAGAAGATTTCTAAAAGAACCAGAATTGCGCTGGGACCCATGGTCCTCAGCAAACTGAATAGCAGTTAGAGAGGTTCATACGCCAGTGTTGGGATATGGAGATATACTTTGGGAATTCAAGTGGGAGAGGTGTATAGTGCTGTTCCTATATACTTCATATAGACAGTTCCTGTAAAGACTCCAATTCCTAGCATCTCTGAGTCATGTCCCTCCAAGAAGCTTCCTTGTAAGTGAGAAGTTATTGTTTCCTGGGCAACCACGGAGCCTCAGAAATTCAGCAGTATGCTTTTGTGGTGTCTTCATAAACCCTTGATTATATCAAGTTTCTAAGTATGTGAGCAGTAGGAAGGGGATAGATAGTAAAGTTGGTTGAATTGAATGGAATTCTCTTCTTACCTTACCCACTCCCCCCTCAACAATGCTTCTTTTCCTTACTGGATGCCAGTATTTCTGAGCTGTAGAGCTATTGAGTCGTGAAACTGAAGATGTGGGAAAAACAAGCTTTGTTTCATAATTAAGGTGGTATTTCTGTGCCAGACTGCTGTAGAACGGTGATCACACCTTTGGAGTTAGATAGACAAGGTCTCAATCCTCGCTCTTCCATAGGCTTAACATGTGACTTTGGGTAAGTCACTTAACCTTCCTGAGTCTCTCCTTTCCCATCTATAATTGGAGATGTGTACCAATTTCACAGGCTGTTGTGAGTAAGGTGGCCCATTGACATCAAGGCCCTCAGAAGTCAAGGAGAATTGTCCCTTGGACTCAGACAAAGATGCGTTCCCTCTTTTGGTCCCCATCAGGTGCCAGGCCATGCTAAACCCTGAAGTAAAGCCATATCCATCAGTCCACCATCGACGGAATCTCTCTTGCTAGTAAACCTCTAGAAAAAGTAGTCTGAAATCCTTAAAAATGGAAAACTGAGGTCCAGAGGAGGAGAGTGACCCAGTGAGTTCCAACATTTATTCGATGTGTGACTTCTCTGTGTCTCAGTTTCCTCATCTATACAATGGGGACAAAAATTATACTTGATGGAGATTAAACAAATTGTTATTTTTATATATTTATATATATTTATATTATAACTAATATTTATAATCTCAGGACAGTATTTGGCACATTATAAGCACTGTATATAAGCATATGCAACTGTTACTGCCATTGGTAAAGATAGTGAAAAATCATTAATAATTAGATGATGATAGATCCTGTTTTACACCTGTTGTCCTGAAATAATTTTTAATATTCTTCCCTTTGGCTCTTAAAAATGTCCTAGTCTGGGCAATAAATTAAATGATCACCCTAGGTATAATGGAAAAATCCATTGGTCGGTGAATCAAGAGACCCGACTGTGGAAAATTTATGTGAGAATTTGGGCTCTTAGCCTCTTTGCATCCTAGTTCCTTTCATCTTTCAAATGGATAGTTCGTCTAAATCCAATTTAAATTCATGTCAACATCTATTTGTTTACTATGTACACAGCATTCCTGAAGACACCTGAAGGTATGCAAAGATCAAATGGGATGTTTGTCTTCACCAAAAATTTTTATTTTGATGGGATAGAAAACATAGTGGGTGATGGATGGGTAAGATGTACTAGAAATACAAGGGAATGTCCTGTCCTCAATAATTTCATGGTTTAGTAGAAGAGACCATGAGAGACCAAGAGTCACCACCAGACAAAATGTGCCGGGCAGAATGTAGGGAAGAAGTAGGTGTGAGGTCATTCAGAGTTGTATACTCAAAGAAGACTTTCTGGAGGAGGTGGATTTTGAGCTGGTCTTGAGAGAAGAAGCATAATGGGAAGAGCAATGGTTTGAATTAAACAGACCAGAGTTTAAATGCTAGTTCTAGCCCTGGTTGTATATTATGAATACATTGCTTAACTTTGTTGAGCCTCTGGTTCTTCATCTGTAAAACAGAGACAAAAATTCTTTCAGTGACTTAAATGTGGGAATAGATGCACCCTGTTGAGTAATAATAAATGACAGCCATTATTTTTATGGATGGTCACAGAGGAGCTGGAATGATATTCTAGGTGTATAGTCTGAGTGAGCATAATCACAGGCACTGGGAAGTAGAAAGTGTGCTGAAAGTCAGTGAACAGTGCTGTTGGCTGGAGTTGAGGGTTTATGTTGGAGGCAGTGGGAAATTCAAGTGGACTCAGACTCACGCCTTGACCCATATGCATTTGTCCTCAGCAAGGTATTTCTGACGTTTTCACAGGCCTGTTACTTCATGTGTTCTTGCAAATTAGATTTGGGCACCCTAAAAACCCTAGGAGGTTAATAAAATTTTGTCTAGAACTAGACTTGAGCTGGAAAAACCATCTTGACACCTGTCTATAACATCCTAAAGCAGTTATTGTTAATCTGGACATCACGCTGGAGACTAGCTAATAAATGTGACTTTTGGCTGGTAGTTAGAAATATCACCAAAGAACTGCCTAAAATAGCTCGCCTTTTCGGATTTATGAGATAGTTTATATAAATCTACATAATTGCCAAAGGCATTCTTAATGTGATAGTGAAGAGCTAGATTATAGCATCAACAATCCTGGACTGCAGGGCAGAGAGAGCTGCTCAGACCTGACGCTGGAGGCTCCCTCAATTATTGATGAGGGTTTCTTTGGGATAGCAAAGGGTTTGACCCCACTGAACTCTGGGGCTCAGGAAGGAAACAAGGAGCAGAATTTAGCAAAAACATTAATTGTGAAATCTCTGCTTCTTTTTTGGAAGGTTTCTTATCTCTTCCTGATGGTTATATCCAGAATTTTAGTACTTTCACATTGTACTCATTAGTTTATCTTCTTTGTATTTTTATTTTTAATAATAACAAATGACTCTTCTAATAACATTGGTATTATTCGACTATTATAATTTAGGCATATTATCTCATTAATATATTAAACTATATTAAGATACATTAATATCAAGAGTAAACATTTTAATAAATAGGACTCATGTTGGGGGAGGCAGGTTAAGAATCACTATTACAGTGTTACAGAGGAGGATATTGAAGTTCAAAAATTTGAGATCTGACTGCCAACCCATAGCTATAAGTGGTTGGATTCCAAAATGAGTATGTAGTTCTTCACCTTGGTGAAAGGGTGATCTGGTGGGAAGAGCTCTACGTGGGAAGACAGGAAATCTGAGTATTATTTCCAGTGTCACTGCTTTCTACTCCTGTATCATTGGGCAAAATACCGCATCTCATCTATAAAATGCTGATAACATTTGCTTTGCGTACCTCACAGGAATATTGTGAAGTTCATGTTAGAAAATGGATGTGGAAGTATTTCATAAGCTACGAAGCATTATGCAAATGAATGCAAATGCAGGCAATGTTAATTACTAAATTATTCACAGAATCTTATTTCATTAATACCCTTACTGCTTTCTACAGCTCTTTTGGGAATTCCACTGCCAGTGATGTGAAGGCCGAGGGAATTGTGTGAACTTGCGTCTGTCATTTATTCTACTAGGAAACACTTACTGTGTGTCAGCCATCGCACTAGACACAGAGAATGCCAAGGTGAGTAAAATGTGACCCCTACCTTCCTGGATCTTACAGTCTGGTTAAGGGAGATAATACTCAGGCTAAGGTATGTATGATACAACTTCTAATCCAAAATTTTAAGTGCCATTTTGTGGATAATGATTAAGAGCTAAGCACTATGCTATTTCCTAGAGATATAAAAATTAATAAAGCACAGTCTTTGAACTCAATATCACAGTCTAATGGGGGATGCAGTTAAATAAGGAAACAGGGTTAATAGCAAGTAGAGGCAAAGTGGAAGTGAACCAGGCAAAGACTTCAAATTCGGATGGAACCTGGGTCCCAGATTCTATGAATCAGTTTTCCTGTATGAAAAATGGGACTAAAAATACCTTCTTAGCATGGTTGAGAATCTCTGCAACTTTGGAATTCAAAAGAAAAATACAAAGATTCCTTTAAGGAATTAAATAAGATGTATACCAAGGTTTCCATCACAGAATAAGTACTGAAAAACAGTGATACATTCAAACAATGATACATTTGAAAGTGGCAGTGTGTCTCAGGTACTAAATGCACCATGTAACGTTTCTGGGCTTATGGGTGGCTGATGGTTATTTCCTGACATGTCCACACAACGCTGATTTGAGTCCGTTCAGGGTGGTGTTATGTTCCTAGTAGATTGAACAACTAGGAACTGAATTCAGATAGGGAATGGAAAACATTTTATTAATGGGCATAGATATTGTATATGGTCTTTTTATAGTTCAGAGAAAATGCTAGAGCCTTCTTTGATCTCCTTGGAAGGAAGAAAAATTGCAGATCTCCCTATCTTTATCTTTGGAGAATGTTTCCTTGGGCAGGAAAATGGGGATAGACTGTTGTTCCAGAAGCTGACTTTAGAAATAACAATCTATTAGTTGAGAGGTTTTACTTTGACTGGTTCACCTATTGAGAACATGGCAAAAGGAGGCTGCATATTTTAGCACTTACTGGATGCCTAGAGACAGGAAACTGTGGTATGTCCATGCTTCTTTAAGGTCTCAGCAATACTCCGGAGGTTTCATTAAATTTATTCTAAGTAGTATGGTTTGGTTTGGTTATTACTATCGTAAATAGTTGTATTTTAGTTGTCAATTCCTGGGTTACAAACTACCTCAAAATTTAGGGGCTTAAAACAATGATTTTATATTGTTTTAATTTGTCTTGCATGTCCGTGGATAGACTTGGTTCAGCTGGGTGATTCTCAGAGTTGATCATGAGGTTGCCTCCAAATAGTGGCTGGGACTGGAGTCATCCGAAGGTTCAGTTGGCCTGACATGCAAGATGAATCACTCACATGGCTGGCAGTTGATACTGGCAACTAGCTCAACTAGGACTATCTACTAATGTGTCTGCATGTGACCTCTTCATCCTCCAATACAGTCTAAAATAAATATGGTAAGAATAGACATCCATGCCTTCTTCTTGATCTTAGGAGGAAAAGCTTTCACTATTTTGTAATTAGTAATGATTACAGGTTTAGGTTTTATGTAGATGTCCTTCATCAGAATGAGGAATTTTCCATCTATTCCTGAGAGCTTTTCTTATGAATGAATGTGGAATTTTGTCAAAGCTTTTTATTTGTAATCATCGTAACTGCCATATTTTTTCTCCTTTAGTGTACTAATTGAAAATTGCATTGATTTTTGAATACTCAGCCAGCATTATATCCCTGAGGAAAAAACCTATTTGGTCATAATGTATATCCTTTTATATACTGGATTCAACTTGCTAATACTTTGCTAAGGGTTTTTGTGCCTGTGTTCATTAGGAATACTGAGAAGGGCTTTTCTTTCTTTCTTTCTTTTTCCTATTGTCTTTGCTTTTTTTTTTTCTCTCCCTCATCCAGATTAAGTGGAGAAGCACCCCCTCCTCTTCTATTTTTTAAATATTTTGTATAGAATTGGCATTACATTTTCTTTAAATGTTTGTCAAAACACCGGTGGGGAAAATCATCTGGGACTGATCTTTTCTTTGTGGAAGTGTTTATAACTACAAATTAATTTAAAAAAATAGGTATAGAGCTATTCTTGTTGCCTATTTCTCCCTGAACAAGCTTTCATAGTTTGTGTTTTTTACAGGTTTGTCCATTTGATCTAAGTTGTGATCAAGTTGGCATAAAGTTGTTCAAAATATTCTCTTATTTCTATTTTAATTTTTATAGGATCTGTTATAATATCACCTTTCTCATTTTGTCAAACACTTCTTCTACATCAGTAGAAATGATCATCTGCTTTCTTCCCACCCTTCATTCTGTTAATGTGGTGTATTACATTTATTGATTTTTTGTTTATGAAACTACCCTTACATTCCAGGAATAAATCTCACTTGGTCTTGGTGTATAATTTTTAAAATATGCTGTCAAATTCAGCTTCCTAGTATTTTGTTGTGGATTTTTGCATCACTATTCATAAGCTACTACAGGGTCTGTAGTTTTTTTTCCTTGTAGTGTCTTTGTCTGGTTTTGTTTTCAGTATAATGGTGGCCTCATAGAATGAGTTAAGAAATGTTCCTTCTTCTTCAGTTTCTTCTAAGAGTTTGAGGAGGATTGGTGATAATTCTTTAAACCAATGAAACATCTGGTTTTGAGATTTTCTTTGTTGGGAAGTGGAAGTTTCTGATTAATGATTCAATCTCCTTACTAGTTATAAGTCTATTTGGATTTTCTGTTTCTTCATAATTTAGTTTTGGTAGGTCATGTGTTTCTCAGATTTTGTCCTGTACATCACGTTATCCAATTCTTTGGCATATGGTTGTTTATAAAACACTTTAAAAATTCTTTTCATTCCTGTCGGTAGTAATGTCTCCTCTTTCATTTCTGATTTTAGTTATTTAAGTCTTATTTCTTTCCTTCTTAATCAATCCAGCTAAAGTTTTTTTTTAAATTTGTTGATCTTTTCAAAGAACTCACTCTTAGTTTTATTGATTTTCTCTACTGCTTCTCTATTCTCTATTTTTCCTTATCACTCTTTTAATCTTTATTATTATTAGTAGTAACCTGCCTCCTGCACAGCAGGCAGTGCGTCAGTCTCATATTATTAGTAGTATTAATCTTTATTATTATTATTTCCTTCGGCTATCTTTGGGCTTTGTTTTTATCGTTCTAGTTCCTTAGGTTGTAAAGTTGGTTGTTGATTTGAGACTTTTTTTCTTATTTATTTATTTGTTTCAAGTTTTTATTTAAATTCCAGTTAGTTAACATACGGGGTAATATTAGTTTCAGGAGTAAAATTTAGTGATTCATCACTTTCCTGCAACACCCAGTGCTCATCACAAGTGCCCTCCTTAATGCCCATCACCCAGTTACCCCATCCCCCTGCCCACTTCCCTTCCAGAAACCCTCAGTTTGTTCTCTATAGTTAAGAGTCATTTTATGGTTTGCCTCTTTTTCTCTTTATTTTTTTCCACTCTGTTCATCTGTTTCACTTCTTAAATTCCACATATGAGTGAGATCATCTGGTATTTGTCTTTCCCTGATTGATTTATTTCACTTACCAGAATACACTCTAGCTCCATCCCTAGTATTGCAAATGGCAAGATTTCATTCTTTTTATTGGCTGAGTAATAGTCCATTGTGTGTGTGTGTGTGTGTGTGTGTGTGTACCACAATTTCTTTATCCATTAATCAGTCAATGGACATTTGGGCTGCTTCTATAATTTGGCTGTTGTTTGATAATGCTGCTATAAACATGGGGGTGCATGTGTCCCTTCGAATCAATACTTTTATATTCTTTGGGTAAATACCTAGTAGTGCAATTGCCGGATCATAAGGTAGTTCTATTTTTAACTTTTTGAGGTAACTCTTTACTGTTTTCCAGCATGGCTGTCCCAGTTTGCATTCCCACCAACAGTGTGAGAGGATTATCCTTTCTCTACTTCCTTGTCAACATCTGTTTTTTCCTGAGTTGTTAATTTTAGCCATTTTTACAGGTGTGAGGTGTATCTCATCATGGTTTTGATTTGTATGTCCCTGATGATGAGTGATGTTGAGCATCTTTTCATGTGTCTCTTGGCCACTGGTATGTCTTCTTTGAAAAAATGTCTGTTCATATCTTCTGCCAATTTCCTGACTGGATTATTTGTTTTTGGGTATTGAGTTTGATAAGTTCTTCATATATTTTGAGTACAAACCCTTTATCAGATATGCCATTTGCAAATATTTCTTCCCATTCCAAAGGTTGCTTTTTAGTTTTGTTCCTTTGCTGTGCAGAAGTTTTTTATCTTGATGAAATACCAATAGTTCATTTTTGCTTTGCCTCCAGAGACATATCTAGTAAGAAGTTGCTATGGCTGATGTCAAAGAGGATGCTGCTTGTGTTCTCCTCTAGGATTTTGATGGTTTGCTGTCTTATATTTAAGTCTTTCATCCATTTTGAATTTATTTTCGTGTATGGTGGAAGTGGTCCTGTTTCATTCTTCTACATGTTGCTTCCCAGTTTTCCCAACACCATTTGTTGAAGAGACTGTCTTTTTTCTATTGGACATTATTTTCTGCTTTGTCTAGGATTAGTTGACCTCATAGTGGTGGGTCCATTTCTGGGTTTTCTATTCTGTCCTATTGATCTATGTGTCTGTTTTTGTGCCAGTACCATACTGTCTTGCTGGTTACAGCTTTGTAATACAGTTTGAAGTCCAGAATTGTGATGCCTCCAGCTTTACTTTTCTTTTCAAGATTGCTTTGGCTACTCAGGGTCTTTTGTGGTTCCATACAGATTTTGGGATTTTTTGTTCTAGCTCTGTGAAAAATGTTGTTGGTATTTTGATAAGGATTGCATTAAATGTGTAGATTGCTTTGGGTAATATAGACATTTTAACAATATTCTTCCAAACCACGAGCATGGAATATTTTTTCCATTTCTTTGTGTCCTCTCCAATTTCTTTCATAGGTGTTTTATAGTTTTAAATCTTTTACCTCTTTGGTTAGGTTTATTCCTAAGTATCTTATGGTTTTTGGTGCAATTATAAAATCAATTCCTTGATTTCTTTCTGCTGCTTCATTGTTGGTCTATAGAAATGCAACAGATTTTTATACACTGATTTTGTATCCTGTGAATTTACTGAATTCATGTATCAGTTCAAGCAATTTTTTGGTGGAATCTTTTGAGTTTTCTATATAGAGTATCCTGTCATCTGCAAATAGTGAAAGTTTTGACTTTTCCTTGCTATTTTGGATACCTTTTATTTCTTTGTGTTGTCTGATTGCTGTGGCTAGGGCTTCCAGTACTATGTTAAATAACAGTGCTGAGAGTGGACATCCTTGTCTTGTTCCTGACCATAGAGGAAAGTCATGGAAGCATTGTTTATAAATATGAAATGGCTCTTGACCTAAATATCCATAAACAGGATAATGGATAAATACATTGCAGCATATTTGTGAAATAGAGTAATATACCTGAGTTAAAAATCAATGGAATGGAACTATAATATAGTCATATAAAAAAACATAAAATGTAGATCAAATACAGCAAATTATAGACTGATACCATTTGTATGCATCTGAAAATATTTGCAACCATGCTGTATTCTATTTATGAGTACATACAGAGGTAACATTACGATAAAACACCGTAAGAGGATTAACAACAAAAGCAAGGTAGTGGTTAATTCCTGGGAGTGTTGGGAAGGCAATGAGTTTGGGAGCTTCTGTTTTGTTTTCTTTCTTTAAAAGCAATCTGAAGAATGTATTGCAAAATAATGGGGGTGGGGGAAGAAGTAAAAAAAAAAGAAGGCTAACGTGTATGAGGTACTTACTCTGTGCCAGACACACAGGTCAAATAACCAGACCCAGACTACCTGAGAGTGAGTGGAAGAGCTGGGCTTTGAACCTGGGGCATCTGGCTGTGGAATTTGTGTTTTTTACCTGCTGCACTCTCCTGCATTTTGTTAGAATTTGATAGAGTTGGGCAGTGGGTATAGAAAAATTTATTGTTTTTTTCTGTAATTCTCTGTATGTTTGAAGTGTTTCAGAAAACAAAGCAGAATAAAATATGGAAATTAGACCAAGTAATTAAAAAAATAGTATTTTATATGTGATTTAAATTATAACTGTGAAATATTTACTACTTCTCAGCTTTTCACTTCTCAGCTTTTTCTCTTGCCTCCTCTGCTTATGTTTTAAATGTTGGTGCTCTCTTTTCCCTCTGTCTCCATCTCTTCTCTCACCACATACTCATGGAATCATCTTTGCTGATTCCATGAGTAAAACATAGTAGACTACTCAATAACAATCACAGAATGAATAAATACAAAAGTAGATTCATATTCCACCTTGATGTAAGTGATAGATGACTTCTGGATATATAGCTTTAGGGCGGTGCTCTATTTCCTGACCCAAGGATAGATACAGACTCCAAATCTAGTTGCTTTTTTGCATGATTGCTGGTGTTAAAAGCATATTCACATTTGAATTTATCTTCATTCCAAAATTCATTTCTCAGTGAATGACAACATTACCCACCCCGTTGTCCCAGACACAAGTCTTATGTCACCATGGGTCTCTTCCCTTCCCATTCCTGTTCATATTCTGTCAACTTTATCTGTTTATCTTTCAAATCAGTTTATTTTTCCTTGTCCACACTGCCATTATTTTATATTATGTCATCATCATGATCATCATCATCATCACACTTCTGATAACTTTAGCATCCTTTTAATTTGTCTTAGAGTCTTGCCTCTTCCAATTCTTTCTTTATATTACAGCCAGTGTGACATGTGCATAAGCCACATCTTATCACTTCACTTTATATTTCCTCCCTGGGTTAGCTCATCTGCTTACAGTATCAATTATTACCTGTTCGCACTTTCTCTCTATCTCCCTCTCCCTCTCTCTCCCTCCCTCCCTCTCCTTCTCTCCCTCCCTATCTATCATCTATCTATCTAATCTCAGAAATCAGTGCCTAATTGACATTTCTACTTAGCTCTCTCAATAACAGCTAAATCCCAGCATGTTTCAGACTGAACTCATGTTTTCCCCAGGACTGGTCCAGAGTTCCCATCTCAGTAAATGACAACACCATCCACCCAGTTATATAAGACAGAAACCTCTCTCACCCATGAAGGTCCTGTTATTTTGATACCCAAGTCTGAAAATCTGATCTTTACTGCCATCATCAAGTCCAGATTTCCATCCTCTCTGTCCAGTCTCAAAGCTAGTGTCCTCAAAACTTCACATGTCTGAGGGCACGTGATCTGATGAGCACTGGGTGTTACACGCAACTAATGAATCATTGAACACTACATCAAAAACTAATGATGTATGATATGTTGGCTAATTGAATTTAAATAAAAATTTTTAAAAAAATTCACATGTCTCCCTTAGTCCATTCTGCCACACTGCAACCAGACAAATCTTTTGAGAAGCTAAATTGCAGTCATGTATCTCTTGCATCTCTTTTGGCACCTGGATTAAAAGCATCCCTAGCTTCCTGTTACTCACACAATGAAGACTACAGTCTCAATCACTGCATACAAGTCTCTCTGCATGGGAAGCCTCCTTCCCGTTTCTTCAGCTTAACCTCTCTCCATATTCCCTTGAGCTTCTGGGGTTCAAGACACCTGACCTTCTTTCAGTCTCTCAGTCAAGCTATGCAACACCCTTCCTCAAGGTCTTTCTTTGCTCAAGTTTTTCTCTTGGCCTGGAACTCTCTTCTTTTTTTATTTTTTATTTTTTAATTTTTTTAAAAGATCTTATTTATTTATTTATTTGAGAGAGAGAATGAGAGAGAGAGAGAGCACATGAGAGGGGGGAGGGTCAGAGGGAGAAGCAGACTCCCTGCCGAGCAGGGAGCCCGACGCGGGACTCGATCCCGGGACTCCAGGATCATGACCTGAGCTGAAGGCAGTCGCTCAACCAACTGAGCCACCCAGGCGCCCCTGGAACTCTCTTCTTATCCCTAACCTACTTTCCATAGTTATGGCTGCTCTTCTTTCAGATCTCAGGGCCTTGCCGCTTCCTCACAGAAACTTCACAGCACCATGCAAGTCCCTTTCATAGCACCGATACATTGCAATACTATTATGCGTGTTCGTTTCTATTGATGGTTGACTCTCCCATTAGATAGTGGGCATCTCCAAGAAAGAATATTGAATTTCAGGTTTTAGTAAGCCTATTTTAAAACCCCAGCCTAGAAAGGTACCTGGCACACTGTCCTTTAAATGTTCAATAAGCATTTGTTGAATGAATGATTGAATAATTTGCTAGTCTTAACTGAGTGCTGACTATGTGCTAGGCAATGTACTGATCACTCAGTGATACCTTATTGCCCTCAGGATAAAATACAAATTCCTTAATATAAGACTCTGCCCTTCATGATCTGGCCCCCATCTGGCGCTCCAGCCACATTTCTTAATGCTTCTCCATTTCCTCTCCTTTAATTCTCAGCCTCTTTTCCTCTCCTTTAATTCTCAGACTTTAAACTCCTGGCAGCTTCTGAATATGTTATACTTCCTCTTCTTGGCCTTTGCACATACTTCTTCTTACAAAACTTTCTTACTCTTCTGGCCAAATTTTACAAAATTATAGTATCTTGTTCTGAATTTCCCTTTCTGGGGCCAGTTCCTCTGAACTCTCTGGCCAGGATTTCTTGCCCTCCCAAGAGACCTCCCCCCCCACAGTATCCTATTCTCACATATTTAATAGTAGTATTCTTTATTTTGGGTTGAAATTGAGCATTCTCTTCTTGGTCTCTGAATGGGAAGTTTTGTTAGCATAGGGATTCAGTCTCATTTCTCACTCTATCCTCAGTGCATAACATTGTGCCTGGCACACAGTCAGCGCTGAATAAATGCTTGTTGAGAAACCACATGAATGAGGTTGCTTTTGGCCTCCAGGAAGGTACAGCTTGCTTTAAGGCAGATTTTAGGCCAATGCATAAGGGCTCCCTGGGGGCTTCGGGAGCTTCCATGAGAGATATTACCCCAGCAGGCGCCAGAGAACTCTAGATGCCCATTCAGCTTTAACAGCTCAAGTCCTTCCAGTAAGTCTTACCCCACTGCAATGGACTCTCCAGATTGAAAAAGTTTCTTATCCAGCAGGATTCGCTGGCAGGCCTAACTTGCTTGGGTCACTGGGTAACCTAGCAGGGAATCGTAATGTTCTTGGTACAGGTCAGAAACATGCTCAGAATGAGGCTCATATTGTTTTGCCTCTTTTTAGCTTCCTCCTTTTCCTTTTGCATTCCTGAACTCAAACAAATAGATTATCCATCGTTTAGTTCCTTTGGGTCCTTGCTTTCAATGAACTGTTCCATCTTTTAACCAGGACTTGTGCCCCGGGTGGTCAAACCCCAACATCCGTGGCATTAGTTATCATCTAGTACTGCTACAGGTGTCACGTCTTTTTACGTGTACTGATGGGTTTAACCCAGGAGTGTCTACGTCTTTTAAGAAATATATTGAGGATCTCATAAATTTCAAAAAACCTGTAATATCCTAAATGGCAGAATTCAGGTGTTATGCCAAAGTTTTAAGGAATATTTCAGACTAACATGTCCCTGAAGTCATTTCTAAGACTAGCCCTGCCTGGGAATCTCCTCCCAGCTGTGGTAGCCATGGGGAAGTACCTCTTAGGGTCTCCCTTAAAGAAAACCACTCTCTATTCATCCCTGGAGTGGGATCAGTTGACAGCTTCTAACTATTAGCTTCATCAGGGTCTGCCTCTGCTCTGGCTGTGGTCACACTATTCTTAGGCTGGATATTGGCCAAAGGCTAAACAAGGCAGTGGTACAAGGGCCTACGCATTTATGCCCACTTTGGGATTTCTCTGATGGGCAATTTTTGTTCTGGAGCTCCCTATGGTGCTGGCAACGCATCATTAGATTGACATCCCCTTGACAGCTCTCCCTGCCTGATCCTGCTTCTTCCCTTTTCCCTTCACAAATATTACTGATCAATAAACCTTTGCACTCTTAACGCCGTATCAGTTCCTTGACAATTCAAGGAACTTCCTTGAGAATTCAATTGGTGACACTGTATAGAGTGTTCATAATTCCAGTGTATGCAGCAGGCATTTTGGTGGCATGATGGGCTAGAGGGCAAGGGTGGAGAAGTATTGCTACTATCCTTGCTTCTCTGATTTTGGGTATTGACAAGCAAAAATGTTGTATAGGGTCTCTCTTGGGGAGAGGAATAACATAGGCAGACTCAAGTCTGTCACTGGTTGACTATGCTCCTGGGTGCTTTGTGTTTGACAGAACTTCAGGGCTTGGTGGAGAGAGTTGAGTCTAAAAAGGTAGTTTGAGGTCAGCCTTGGATATCATGCTAAGGAGTATGGGTTGTATTTTATAAGGAGTTACTGCATTGGAAACAAGGTCATGCTTAATGTACTTTGTGGGATTATCTGGTTTTGGCCCACATTGGGATTTATGCATTAAATCTATCTAAGCAGGAGCTAATTAATAAGCAGGTATTTTGTATTTGGGTTTACCTTGGAAATTTGATTTTTAAATATAGGATTAGGTGGGAGGAGGAAGCACATTTCAGGCTGTGGGGTAAGCTGTGTTTAATGCCCTCTGATCCTCCTACAGCCTGTCAGCATCTTTCTCTGACCCAAACCTCCAGGTTCTTTAGGGATGATACAGGGGCAATACTATCACCAAATGTATATTACATTCTAGGTGGGGCTCTTCCCTGAGTCCCTTCTACTTTCTTTTCCTTTTTCTTTTTTTAAAGATTTTATTTATTTATTTGACAGGGAGAGAGGCAGCGAGAGAGGGAACACAAGCAGAGGGAGTGGGAGAGGGAGAAGCAGGCTTCCCACGGAGCCAGGAGCCCGATGCGGGGCTCAATCCCAGGACCCTGGGATCATCACCTGAGCTGATGGCAGACGCTTAACAATTGAGCCACCCAGGTGCCCCTCCCTTCTACTTTCTGACCTGAAGAATAAACATCCAGAAGTTGACCTGAAAGACCTGAAATTAGGGTTGCCAGATTTAACAACTGCAACAACAACAACAACAACAAATCAAACTCAGAAGAAATAATATCGAACCGTAAAATATATTTACACACACACATATATAACATACTTATTTTAAAAATATTCATTGTTTAACTGAAACTCAAATTTAACTAGGCATCTGGCATTTTATTTTGCACCCTCTCTTCGCTGCTTTCACTTTGGGGACCTAAATCTAGTCTTAAAGGAAACCAGGCCCTTTCAGTTCCTTTCCTCCCTCTGGATTTCCTTCTGTGCCTAGTTGATTTCCAAAGACTGAGCTGCTTCCCCATACCACTCATCTCCCAATCCCAAAAGGCTCCACCAGAGAGAGGGTTGGCAGAACCACCCCCTCCCCGTCCCGATCACCACTGCACCTGCACTTTCCTCAGCAGAATCATAGTGAAGTGATTCAGAGCAGTGAGGCCAAACTCAAGAGACCTGTTGTTGCTCTGGGTTAGGCCTTCCTCTCCAAAGCATCTTGGGCAGGTAAGGCAACCACCCTCTCTGACTCTGACCTTTCTCATCTGTACAATAGTGTCAGTAAAATACTTATTCCTAGTGTTCCCGGGAGGGTTAAATGTAATAGTCCTGCCCCTAGTATGGCCTTGGCTGTCAGTGGTGCTCGAGCCATGTGGGCTGCTACTGCAGTTATTTCTCTTACTCGTCTGCCTCAGGATAAGGCCTCGCACATGGTACAAGCTTAATGCCTGTTTGCTGAATGAGTCAATGAGTGTATGCCTCTGGGGAAATACGGAAATACAGAAACACCATTAACCTCACTGAGGAAAATGGGTGGGGTTCAGGATAGCGTGTGGGTCCAACTGGCTCTGAAAACAGACTCCAGGGATAGGCACGAACACAGGTGCTGGACAGGGGTCAGGAAGAAGCAGGACAAGGGGAGAAGTAGCATTGTACCCACTGAGTCTAGAGAGTGACTAGGAGGGCCTGTGTGGAAGAACTGATATGGAAGTAAGCTCTGGAAGTAGGGGTGTCAATGACCAAAGAGAAGCCATGGCAGTTATGGCCTGTAGAGCCCAAAAGGGTCTGCCATATTCTCTTACGTCAGGACAAGTGGTACAGATAAAACAAGCTGACTACTCATACATGTTTAAAGGACCCTCCTTGGTCCGATAGCCTTCCCCAGGATTGATTGTCTCTATCTAGGTCAACCATACAATTTATTATCCACACAGGATACTTATGACACTTAAAGGGGCACTATTATTATTTTAACCTAAATCACCTCTTTAAAGGTCCCATCTCCAGACACAGTCACATTCTCAGGCACTGGGGTTCGTGCTTCAACATAATGAATTTTGGGAATCTGCAATGGAGGCCGAAACAACATGGTAGATCAGAAAGATCTAGCAGAGATTTTTGAGCAGGGGGGTGATATCATAAAAGGGGGATAAGAGTGATTGCATCTATATGTGATGTTAGTGGGAGGAGGGGGGAGTTGTTAAATCATAACTTCTGAGTTTATTACAGCTTTCAGCTGCTGAATATAAGTGTGGGCTGCCACCAGCTGTGCAGCTATTAAAAAGGAAAAATCGCCCTCTGTGACTTACTGCTAATCATTGCAAGCTCTGACCACATGATTTAGTCACAGTTCAAAATGCTTTTGAAAATCAATGATTGTGTCCTTCAGCCAGCCATAGCTGCTAATGAATATTCTCCCCAAAGTCTCAGCTAATATAAGTTGTTATTTCAAATTTCAGCAAGGGAACATCATGATTAGACAGGAACAAAAGGAAAATACAAATTTGAGAATATACATGGCACAACTTGGTACCTTGGTGGGGGCATGGCAGGGACTATGCAGTCAGTTATCTACCCTTGTCTAATGATGGCTGTTGAGCTACATTGTGTCAGCCACTTTTAAAAGTGGAATTAGTTGGGCAATTCTGCAAATGACTGACTCTTATTGGATTTATTGACTTCTTTTTTTTTTTTTTTTTTGCATGGAGAATGACTTTTCATTCTAATTGAATGAAAGCCTATATTGCCAAGTAGTACAAATAAAATGATCATATGTTCTTTTCATTAAGATAAATGTATTTGTTGAAAACTTGTTTTAGGTACTGTGACTGATGCTGAAGATGTGGAGATTATTAAGAAATGTCAGTTTTCAAGAAATTTCTAGTGTGGTTTGCCATTCACATTCTGGAATAATTATATTCTCAGTACCCAACTTCATCTTAGTCTTCCCAAAGACCTTTGGTAATGATCTCAATGTAGAATCTTTTTTTTCCATTTTTGTATTTTAAAATCTGTTTTATGCATCAAATGTAAAATGACCTTGTCCCCATTTTTAAAATTTGTGTTTTAAAGATTTTACTTATTTATTTGAGAGATAGAGAGAGAGGGAGAGAAAACATGAGCAGGGAGAGGTGCAGAGGGAGAGAGTGAAGCCGACTCCCCAGAGAGCAGAGAGCCCCATACAGGACCCTCGGATCACGACCTGAACTGAAGGCCACCCAGGCACCCCGACACGGTCCCCATTTAAATGCTAACCATTAATCTTTTAAAATTTCAGAACAAAGCATGTACTCAGTATCACTATCATTTATCTATTTAATTGAGGCTACCACTGCATAATTATTTTTGACAATTTAGCCTTCTATTATCTATTTACAAACTGGTTTTAAGTGACTGGGTTTAATGTGAGTTTTCCCCCATTGTCTTAGATACTGTTCCTTATAAACTTCAATTGTACCAGTTTATGAAATCTGTTTCCAACTCTATGGCCATGCTTCCTAGGATTTTGGTGTATCCATTGCTAAGGCCAATGTGGGTGTAAGTGCAAAGAGGCAATTCGTGTTTTGGTTAAACTGAACTTGGGAGATGTAGAAGGCAGACAGAGTGTAGCTTGGTGCACATGCATATGTGTTTTTCCAGATAGTCTAAAAGGAAAAACAAATTAAGTCTAAAGAAAGATCTGAAAGAAAAAGGAGTCTGTACATTTACTGATTAACACTTACCCTCTTAAGCCAGCTGTGTTCACTTGATTTGTTTGAACTTCAATTTTTGTCTTCCCCATAGTCAATAGTGTCCCAAGTAAAGACATAGAGAACTTACATGCTCCTCATTAAGGACTTAAGAATGACTAATGTTTTCATATATCTTGTATCTAATCAAGGCATGAAGTCATAAGATACAATTACCATTCACAGTAAAGAACCTCATTAATATATATGCTAATTATTTTCCTTTGATGTGGTCATAGTTCTTAACACGGCTGTAGTTATTATATATAAGTATTACCAGGTCTCTTGTGACCTCCTTAACACCATTGGCAGAATCAAAGAGAAGCCTGCAGCATTCTGTGTACTTATGGTCAGACTCCTTATTTCTTCTCACTCCCATCATGGCACTCATAATCTCACCACCAATATTAGTCAGTTTCAGCTAGGTCCTCTAACATAGACTCAAAGTTTTAACAGAATAGGTATTTACTTCTCTTTCACATTTCAGTTTAATACAGGTGGTTTTTGGGGCGCCTGAGTGGCTCAGTCGTTAAGCGTCTGCCTTCGACTCAGGTCATGATCCCAGCGTCCAGGGATCGAGCCCCGCGTTGGGCTCCCTGCTCAGCCAGGGGTCTGCTTCTCCCTCTCCCACTCCCCCTGCTTGTGTTCCCTCTCTCGCTCGCTCTCTCTCTCATCAAATAAATAAATAAAATCTTAAAAAAAAAATACAGGTAGTTTTCTAAGTAGTGATTCTAGGACCCAGGCTGCTGCCATTCTAGTTCCATTGTCCAGCAGGGACTTGGGGTCTGCCACTGGATCCTCTGTGCCCATACTGTGGGTGGGGAAGAAAGAGTGTGGAGAATTGTGTACATTCATATGGGTTGATGGAAGGAGTGTGTATTAGTTTCCTGTTGTTGCTGTAACAAATAACCACAAACTTAGTGACTTAAAACAAGACAGTTTTATTATCTGACAGTTCTGTAAGTCAGAAGTCCTAAATGGAGGTGTCAGAAGGAGAAAAATTCTGAGCTGTGCTTTCTGAACTCACTTTAAATTTATGAATTCTAATCTCAGTGGAGTCAGTGCTGTTCCCACTCATTCTACTACATTTCTCAGGTCCAGTGATTCTCAACAGTTGTATATATCAGAGTCTCTTGAAGGACTTCGTAGAAACATATTTCTAAGTTTCTGATTCAGTGAGTCGGGGTGGAGCTAAGGAATTTGCATTTCTAACAAGTTTTTAGATGCTGCTCGTCTAATAACCACGCTTCAGGAGCCCCTACAGTAGTCCATTTATTCTTGAGTTTCTCTGATTATTTCTCATCTCCTCTGGCTTCAAATTTCCAACACCTGTTCTATCATCCCTACTTTCAAGATGGTGGTGGCCTTGAGTCCTATCAGTGCTTCTCAAACTGTGAGTGGGGAAGGACAATTTTTCTTTCTTTCTTTTGTTTTTCCTAGTATGTTGCTCACTTTTAATTTCTAAATTTTAAAAATTTCCAATCTCTTACTTTGTTAAAATACAACAGATATTTATTCTGGTGTACAAAAAAGGAAAAGAAAACAAAGAGCAAAACTATAAGCCTAAAATTTTTTTAAAGTTTTTATTTAAATTCCAGCTAGTTAACATACAGTTGGGGCACTTGGGTGGCTCAGTTGGTTAAGCACCTGCGTTTGGCTCTGATCATGATCTAAGGGCCCTGGGATCAAACCCTGTGTCAGGCTCCCTGCTCAGTAGGGAGCCTGCTTCTCCTCACCCTCTGCCTGCCGCTCTGCCTACTTGTGCTCTCTCTCTCTCTTAAATAAATAAATAAATAAATAAATAAATAAATAAATAAATAAAATCTTTAAAAAAATACAGTATAATATTATAATATTGTTAAGATTAGATTCAACAGACATCAAACGCTCTGCAAAATTGCCATAATGCTTTCTAAACACATACTCCCAATTTGTGCCTTCATTTCATTGAAAGCCAGAATCCAATGAGTGGTGGACCAGTGTCTGTCTGTAGGTCAGAGTCTAGTAGCAGTGCTCTATATCCCTGAAAATAGAGCAGTCAGAAGCGACCTCCCTCATACCCCATTACCACATATCCACCCATCCACCCCCCCCCCCAAATATTCCCTATTACTACATGTAAACTATCAACACTTTTAGAAAGGGTCAAGCCGTTTTGTCTACTCAATGCAGTTATTCTAGCAATTCTTTCCTCCTTCTCTCAAATTCCATTTGTTTTCTCTACTACATATTCCCAGCAGAAAAACCACCACCACCACCACCACAAAAAAAACAGTGGTACTTTTTCCCCCTTTAAAAAAATTAAGGGGGGTATTCTTTCTCTCCAGCTATTTCTCATGTAGCAAAACTCTTCAGAAAAGCTCATAGTCATAAAACAAACCAAACCAAACCAACAAAACTATGCTCTCATGGGAATTACAGATCCTTCAATCTACTGGAAGTGCTGGTTCAGAATTAAACTTGACCTTGTATTGCTAGTGCTCGCCTGCTGTATAGGCATATAGGTACTGAAGGATGAGTCCATCTGTCTTCACAAATGTGTTTTTCACCAGTACCCCAACCCAGTGTCTTCCCCTCCCACCACCAGTTAAACAAGGCTGAGGGGTTTAGTTCGATCATTGTGGCTGCCTTCACCTCTTCATTAACAAAGACACGAACTGAGCTGGACCCAGCGCCAGACTTGACATCATCTAACCACTCATCTCCCAAGAGACCCAGTTAATTGCTATTTCCCACACATCTTTCTTTGCAATTTCTGCTTTAATCTGATACAATTTCGATGAATGTTTCAAGTGTGATTTCATTAGACAATGTCAAGCACTTAAAAAAATCAAGATCTATTGCAGTTATGTTTTTCCTTCTTCTGCTTCGTAATTTCCAAATTAAAAATAACCACATGTCTGGCATGATTTGTCTTTGCATAGTCTTAATCCTCATTGCCCCCCAAACTGTTATCTTCACACATGCCAATATTTCTTTTTTTAAATATAATTTGCCTAAGATGGTTGTTGACTTTGCCTTGTGAAAATTTATAGAGTTGTCATCTCACATCTTGACTTGTTCCTTTCATTCTTACTCAGTTTCCTGTATTGTCCCAGGTCATTGTCTTTTCTTTGAAGTGCACTAATGTAATTTATTCTACCTTTCTTTTTAAAGATTTGTTTATTTATTTGAAGCGGGGAGGAGGCAGAGGGAGAGAATCTCAAGCAGAGTCTCCACTGAGTGCAGAACCTGATATGGGGCTCAATCTCACGACCCATGAGATCATGTCCTGATAACCTGAGCTGAAACCAGGAGTCAGATGCTTAACCAACTGAACCATCCAGGCACCCCTAATTTATTCTACTCTCTCCACATTATCTATTTATTTCACAAAGGAATCATCTCTCTGCCCCCTGTCTCCCACCAAGAAGTATTTTCATTCACCTTCCCAGGAGCCATTCTCCTATCTCAATCTATCCTGATTCTGTGAGCATAAGGATGTGTGATTTCTACATACCATTCCCACCAATTTTGGTTTTTTGTGGATGTGGGAACGGGGGAGGTTATAAAAAGTAATTTAGAGCAAGAAGTCACTGTAATCATCTTATTCTTTTCTTTCCTGAACATTTTTCAGCAGACACACAAGAGGGACCTGGTGCACTGCTCTGCTTGCCCAAGAGTAAAGGGAGCAAAGAATGCCACTCATGTGGTCATAGAGGAATTTGACCCTTCTGAGTATCTGCCTTGAACCTGAGACCACAGGGATAAGTCTAAGATAATAAAGATTAGAGCTGTTCATCTATCCACTTGCTTAGAGTGGCAGGATGACTAACTTATCCTGATTTGCCTGGGACTTAACCAGTTTTAACTCAGCAAGTCCTATGTCTTGGGAGACCCCTCAGTCCCAGGTAAACCTAGGCACTTGGTTACCCTATATGACACAGAAGCATCTTGTTCCCTGTTGGATATCCATGACCAATGACCTCTCCTGACAGTGTGCTTTCAGAGATGTGATTCTTTTTTGTCTGACTCAAGCAACACAACTGTCCTCAATTTGTGATTTGTGTATGTACATATGTAGAGAGTGGGTGGGTGTGGGACAATAGAAGATCGTCAGGGATTGGGAAGCAAAGAGATAAAAATCCTCACAATATGAATAGCACAGGGATATGAAAACTTCTCTGTTCCCACCATCATTATATTAGGGTCCTCTAGTCATTCAAATCATTCATCAAATATTTAACATGCAGCATCTCCATTACAAACCTTACTTATCATTGATTTATCAATACATGTGAAATTATAAGATTCCTTTGGCTGGGCCAAACAGGAATGGATGGGGAGCTCATCTCTTCCCATGTCCTTCCAACTTAGAAAAGTACCAGGGAGGAAACTTCTATATTTCTTTCCACCATATAGTAGGTCTTCCGCAAGGGAGGATGAGTGGCTACTCTGGTTGTCTAGAAGCTAACATTCAGGCCATACTTTATTTTATTTTATTTTTTTATTATCTTTTTTATCTTATTTTATTTAAATTCAATTAATTAACATATAGGGTATCATTAGTTTCAGATGTAGAGTTCGGTTGCATATTACACCCAGTGATCATTACATCACATGCCCTCCTTGATGCCCACCACCCAGTTACTCCATCACCCCACCCACCTCCCCTCCAGCAACCCTCAGCTTGTTTCCTATAGTTAAGAGTCTCTTAGGCTTTGTCTCCCTCTCTGATTTCGTCTTACTTTATTTTTCCTCTGTTCCCCTATGATCCTTTGTTTTGTTTCTTAAATTCCACATAGGAGTAAGATCATATGATAATTGTATTTCTCTGGTTGACTTATTTTGCTTAGCATAATACCCTCCAGTTCCATCCGTGTCATTGCAAATGGTAAGATTTCATCCTTTTTCAATGGCTGAGTAATATTCCATTGTGTGTGTGTGTGTGTGTGTGTGTGTGTGTGTGTACCACATCTTCTTTATCCATTCATCTGTCAGTGAACATCTGGGCTCTTTCCATAGTTTGGCTATTGTGGACATTGTTCCTATAAACACTGTGGTGCAGGTGGCCTTTCAGATCACCCTTTGGGTAAATACCTAGTATACCTAGTAGTGCTGGGTCATAGGGTAGCTCTATTTTTTTAATTATTTTTTTTAAAGATTTTTATTTATTTGACACATTTATTTTTTATTTTATTTATATATTTGAGAGAGAACGCAAGCAGGGGGAGGAACAGAGGGGGAGGGAGAAGCAGGCTCCCTGCTGAGCAAGGAACCCGATGCAGGGCTCGACCCCAGGGCCCTGGGATCATGACCTGAGCCGAAGGCAGATGCTTAACTAACTGAGCCACCCAGGCACCCTCGGGTAACTCTATTTTTAACTTTTTGAGGAACCTCCATACTGTTTTCCAGAGTGGCTGCACCAGCTCATATTCCCACCAACAGTATAAGACAGTCCCCTCTTTCTCTGCATCCTTGCCAGCGTCTGTTTCCTGAGTTGTTAATTTTAGCCATTCTGACTGGTGTGAGGTGGTATCTCATTGTGGTTTTGATTTGTATTTCCATGGTGCTAAGTGATGTTGAGCATTTTTTCATGACAGTACCACGTGTCTGTTGGCCGTTGGTATGTCTTCTTTGGAGAAATGTCTGTTCATGTCTTCTGCCCATTTCTTGATGGATTATTTGTTTTTTGGGTGTTGAGTTTGATAAGTTCTTTATAGATCTTGGATACTAGCCCTTTATTAGTTATGTCATTTGCAAATATCTTCTCCCATTCTGTAGATTGACTTTTGGTTTTGCTATTTCCTTTGCTGTGAAAAAGCTTTTTTATCTTTATGAAGTCCCAACAGTTCATTTTCGCTTTTGTTTCCCTTGCCTTTGGAGACATGTCTAGTAAGAAGTTGCTGCAGCTGAGGGCGTAAAAAAGATTTTATTTATTTATTTGAGAGAGAGAAAATAAAGAGAGGGGAGGAGGGAGAATGAGCAGAGGGAGAGGGAGAAGCAGACGTCCTGCCTAGCAGGAGCCCAGTGCGGGGCCCTATCCCAGGACCCCAGGATCATGATCCAAGCTGAAGGCAGAAGCTCAACCAACTGAGCCACACAGGCATCCCCTTTCTTTCTATATTTTATTTTTCATTCAACCTGGGGGAAACCTAGTTTACTGTTAATCTGTTTACTATCTGACAATCATTAATCTTTTAATCATATCTACTTTTGCCTTTTCCACATTGTCATATAATTGGATCCATACAGCATGTAGCCTTGTCAAATTGGCTTCTTTCTCTTAGAAATAGATGAATATTCATCTCTGTTTTTCCATGGCTTCATAGCTTGTTTATTTTCATCACTGAATAATACTCTATTGTATGGGTGTACCAGTTTGTTTATTCATTCACCTACTGGTGGGCATCTTGGTTGCTTCCAGGTTTTGGTTATTATGAATAAAACTACTATAAGTATTTATATTCAAGTTTTTTTGTGAACATAGGTTTTCAGATCAATTGAGTAAATACCTCAGAGCATGATTACCTGATAGTATGGTAAGACTGTGTTTACTTTATAAGAAACTGCAAAACTGTCTTCCAAAATTGGTATTTTATTTTTCATTCCCACCAGCAATAATTGAGAATTCTTGTTGCTTTTCATCTTGGCTAGCACTTGGTATTGTCAGTTATTTGCATTCTAGCACATAGTAGGATTTTTATTGAAGAAAATTACATGTATAATTGCCACTTTCTCAATAAACATTTGTTCTCCATAGTTTTTCAGAATAAAGACTTACAAGGCTCTATATCTAAATATGCAGTCATGGATACACCCCAGACCTGAGGAAGTGACTTCTGATTGGGCTAGATCCTCTATAAAAACTGGAAAAATCCATCTTCTTTTCCCTTAACTGACCCAGAAGAGACTCAAATGCCTATTGGAATCAAGCAGGTATATTCTGTAATGAGTGGGTCCCCTAGAAGACAACAGTGGTGAGGATTGTGACAGAGTGGGAGAAGCATGTCTTGTCCAAATTTGAAATAACTACTCTGTTCCAAATGCTTGTTGCCATAGGAAATCAGATGCAGTGTGACCAAATCTTCTAATTTTTCAAGAGACATTATTCCAGATTCTATATGAAATCTGATTTTTAAAGGTGGGCATCTAATTAAAATCATCTTAACATACTCTTCAGGGCAAAACCTCTGGGCTCAAGTCTCTGGGCTGCCACCTCTGACTGAAACCTTTCTAAGTAAAGAGTAGCTTACTCTAGAAGATATTTTTTATTTATTATTTCCTTTTTTAAATTTTAATTTTTATTATTTTTTTAAAATTCCAGTACAGTTAACATACGGTGTTATATTCATTTTGGATGTACAATATGGTGATTAAACAATTCCATGTATTACTCAGTACTCATCAAGATAAATGTACTCTTTATCCCCTTCACCTATTTCACCCATCTCCCCACTTGCCTCCCCTCTGGTACCATCTGTTTGTTCTATATAGTTAAGAGTCCATTTCTTGGTTTGTCTCTTTTTTCTCCTTTGTTCATTTGTTCTGTTTCTTAAATTTCACATATGAGTGAAATCATATGGTATTTGTCTTTCTCTGACTGGCTTATTTCACTTAGCATTATATTCTCTAGATCCAACCATGTTGTTGCAAATGGCAAGATTTCATTATTTTTATGGCTGAATAATATTCTAGTGTGTGTGTGTGTGTGTGTATATATATATATATATATATTACAGTGGGATATCACCTCACACCTGTCAGAATGGCTAAAATCAACACAAGACACGACAGGTGTGGGTGAGGCTGTGGAGGAAAAGGAACCCTTATGCACTATTGGTGGGATTGCAAACTGGTGCAGCCACTGTGGAAAACAGTGTGGAGGTTCCTCAAAAAATTAAAAGTAGAACTACCTTATGATACAGTAATTGCACCACTGGGTATTTACCCAAAGAATACAGAAACACTAATTCAAAGGGATAAATGCACCCCTGTCTTTATTGCAGCATTATTTACAAGAGCCAAATTATGAAAGCAACCTAAATATCCATTGATAGATGAATGGATAAAGAAGATGTGGTGTATATATACAATGGAAGACATTTTTAAAGGTGAGAAGTGTCATGGTCTGAATTGTATTCTAAAAAACACTCCTGAAGATGTATTGGAGAGATTAAATGGGATATCAGTTAGGAAAACATCTTAGTGACATAGGCAAGAGATTATGTCACTTGGACTAAAGTTTTGGCAGTAAGGTTGGATAGAACTGGACTATTTGTAGAAATTTTGAGAAGTAGATTTAACTGTACCTGGTGGTAGGTTGGAGAAGGGTGGGTTGGAGTAGAGGAGTATGGACCAAAACTCACTCTACATGTTTCTACAGTGAATTAAGAAAATAGATATGGTCTTTATTGAGACAGAAAACTGGAAGAGGAGCAAGGGAAAGTGTTGTTGAGTTGGAAGAACAAGTTATGGGTATTATTACTGCCATTGTACAGGTAGAGGAACTGAGGTCTTGAGAGGTTAAGTAACTTGCTCAAAAATCACACATAGAAAATATATTGCCAAGCTGAAAATCAGACCTAGGACTTTTGAGTCCTAATTCAGGATTACTACCACTGCTTCATGATCCCAAATGTGTTTTCCTTGTTTTTGATCTGAAGTGAATGTCAGAAGGAGGAGACAAATGATTTCCATTAGGTGCAGGACTTGGTAGAAAGGGTGGTGCCTCGTTGACCTCTGATGACCTCCAAGCTGGAAAATGAATGAAGAACCACAAGTACTTACCCACAGCCCAGATAATGGAAAAAATTTCATTGATTGAGAGAAGAATTACAGTTTGTAAACCTACCCTTAGACTGTGAAGAAGGAAAGGGAAGGGAAGAGAGCAAAGAAGGTGTAAGAAAACAATTGAAACTACTCATGCAAGACAACTGCAAGTCATGTTTTGATTTATCTGTTCTAATTAATGTCTAAGACGTTTCAGAGATGAACACTGGGCTGATTCTGTGCTGTCTGGTTTCTACTATTCTCAATTACAATTATAATTGGAGAATTGCCCCCATGAGGGATATAGGGGCCGATAGAAACAAAAGTATGCTATTTAAGAGAGAGATTTACAAAACAGCTGAGTGGAAGAGGAGGAAATGAATAGGAACAGAGCCCTAATATGAGAAATGGCTTCATCTCTTCTGATGTCTCTTCTGGGACTTTGTCACCAGCTTGATTCTCTAAAGTGAGGGCCTCAAACCTTAGGGAGAGTCTCTGCCTGTCAGATGGGTAGCAAGCCTAGACAATCAGATAAGCAGGTGCACATAAAGACTGATTTGAGTGTTTACTGGAAACACCTACTCAATAATGAAGAAGAGTACTTCAGTGGGCAGAGAAACATTTTGATGGCGATTTGAAGGTAGAGGTTGAGACCCTAAAACCATGAATTTAGTCCGTGTCCAGAAATCAAGAGGGAGAGCCACAGCACCTTGCTAAGATAATGAGTAAGGTGTGTCTGTAGCCCAGCAAAGGAGAGGGGAGATGGCAGAAGAGAGCTTTTGCCCAATATGATAAAAATAGTTGAGAGACATTTACAGAGGAGGCATGTCTAATTCTTATTTTTTTTTTTAAAGATTTTATTTATTTATTTGAGGGAGAGAATGAGATAGAGAGAGCATGAGAGGGGGGAGGGTCAGAGGGAGAAGCAGACCCCCCGCTGAGCAGGGAGCCCGATGCGGGACTCGATCCCGGGACTCCAGGATCATGACCTGAGCCGAAGGCAGTCGCTTAACCAACTGAGCCACCCAGGCGCCCTCTAATTCTTATTTTTAAGTTATTATTATCATGATGGTGTAAACCACCCCCGCCCATCCTATACTAGTTCCTCAGAGTTCAGTAAAACCTGCTACACAACTGTATTAGTTTCCTGGGGCTTCTGTAATAAAGTATCACAAAATGGGTGGCTCAAATAACAGAAATTTGTTGTCTCAGAGTTCTGGAGCTGAGAAGTCTGAAATCAAGATGTTGCCAGGTTTGTTCATTCAGAGGAATCTTAGGTGGGATCTGTGCCTCAGCTTCTGGTAACCTCAGGCATTCTTTGGCTTGTAGATGGTGATCTCCCTGTGCCTTCACACCATTCTCCCTCTATGTGTCTCTGTCTCTGTGTCCAAATTTCTCATTTTTTATAAGGATACAGTTGTACTGGATTAGGGTCCACCCTAATGATCTCATCTTAACCTGATCATCTGCAAAGTCCCTCTTTTCAAGTAAGGTCATATTCATTATTCTATATTATAATAAGGTACCAAGGGTTAGGATTCCACTGTCTTTTGAGGTGGGGTCACAATTCAACCCAGAACAACAACGAAAATCTGTTTTTGATCTTCTATTTTTGTATCTATCTATCTATTAATTAATTAATGGAGTAAGATGGAAGATACTGTGATATCAAGGAAAGGGAATGAATTCTACACCAGAGTCAATATATTGAAGAACAAAGATAATACTGGGGGAATCATGGTATGATTAAAAAAGAAAAACCAAAAAACAAGTCAACTAATACTATGGAAACCATAGGTAGGTTTCAAGAGATGAGTCATAAGTCAGCTGCCCTCCCTCTTACTCCCAAGTTTATTATTGGAAAGTATAATTGGGTTTGAGCTATTTCATAAGACAGGGCATATCAAATAACACTTGGGTTACAATTTTTGTCAGTATGAACTTTCACTTTTATCCAATACCTAACTCTATTTTACACAGAATTCTTACCCTCAGACAGAACCAAGACATGTTCTTACAATGGCTGCCAAAGACTTTTGTGGTACAGGGGAAGACAAATTAAAAAACCTGGACTGTACTTGTCCTTGAAATATCACCCCAAAGCCAGAGGGAATTTATGAAACAACTTTGAGAGTATCTTTACAGTTTCAGCTTCTCTCTCTCTCCGTATTTCAGACAGAAAGTCAGTTCTATGTAGTGCTTTTAAAACCTTTTGGCTCAAGAAATCCTCTAGCAAAGTAGGCATGAAAGAATCTTGGAAACTGGACTCTCCGTACCCATGCTTTCTTTGTATTTAGTGTGTCTTAGCAGAGCTTAGGAAGTCCATGGGAAATATGCTTGCCGTAGATCAAATCATGAGCAATAATATTCAGGTAACTGGGCCTATGCTGGGATGCATGTGATTAGCAAACATAACTTGGGAGAGGCTATTTGCAGTATGAAAGAGAGAATATTCTCAGGCAGTGGCGAGAAGGACTGTGAATTATGAATAGACATTATTATACGGAGATCCTGAAATACTGAAAGGTCTATCAGACAGGGAAAGAAGCTACCTGACAGGAAATCTATGAGGCCCCACCGTGTACATAATCCATCTACAACCTCTAAATGTCAGATATCTCTCTCCATGACTATTGGGCTAACAAAATTGCTTGAAATCAGTAATTTGGATAGAATTTCCTTAGAGTCCAAGGAGGAAAGTGTTCTTTTTATCTGCATGTCATTTTTTTTAAAACCATGAACCAACTCATGAGCACCTCTGAATATGTTTTAAAAGTAGAGAGACTGATCCAAAGGATGATTGACATGAGTGACTACTATTATTTATGGTACATTCTTCTACAAGAATTTGAACTGCTAGCTAGGGCTGAGGACTTTCTCCAATTCTCTAATAAGAAAGATTAATTTTAGACAAAGGGGAGAAAGAAGTGGCATTGTCTATTCTCAGGGAGTAGGCTGGAACAAAAGAGCAGCACTGGTAGCCCTAGCACGGATTGGGGAAGAAGATGGTGTTATGTGTATGACTGAGCCACCTGAGGTTGAATTCCTGACAGTTGAGGATCTGGAGAGTAGAGAGGTATATGACTTCCATCTCTACTTTTGGGAGGAGGTAGTCCTCGAAACATGATTGGTGACTACACTTACAAATTGCTCTCCATACTTGGGCCTATGGAGATTATGCTGGTAATGGCTCAGGACACTGTGTCACATTGGTGGGGATGAACCTAGCCATGGAATAAAGTAGTCCCCAGGTCCAAGTGGGAGTAAATATGAAGCAGAATCCTGGGACTGATGATGGGAAATACCCTCTGCTGACTATGAGGAATGATGATGTATATTTCTTAGGAAACTGTGCTTTTGTCATGAGAATCTGGCTTGAATTATGTGGAAACTGAGGCTTAGGAAGGATGGGAATATGCATGCAGGCTGGAGAGCTAAGCCATCCACTTCCTGGGTAGTGTTAAACTCAGTTGCTTGAGTTTCCCATTCCTTTTCTGGAGGTAAAGACTTTAGAGAGAATGAAGTGGATAGGCTCCCCTCCAGGATAACATGTCTTCTTATTGTTTGGATGTCAAAGTTCCAGAAGTGAATCCTGACTCTTAGTGTGAAGAGGAATGTTGGAAGATACAATCTGGGATTCAGCCCACTATTCTGGACAAATTAAAGGTTTAGAAACTTTCCTTAGGTTGGAAGAGACCCAACTGCAAATTATCATCCTAGTGTGGGATGTGGGAAACCCATCTGAATAGATGGCAAAAATACCCATACTTCCAGGTATTATTTCACATGGGGGTGTTTGAAAAGTGGATTGATCCAGAGAAGTCTACATATGCTCAGAGGAAATCCAAATTCCTTGGAGATATTGGAAAGATGTGGGGTACCAATCCTATGGAGAATGATGTTTAAGCCAATTTCACTGGAAATGGAAAAGAGAGGATGCCTTAGTTGATTGTCCAGTGACTGAGTCTCACTTCCCTCATCTGTAAAATACAAGATTTTTGTCAAGATTAACAAGAATATATGTAAAGCTCATGGAAGGCACTCAATTGTGGCTCATTGTTATCATGTCACTCTGCCGAGCAGGATGCCCTGCACATAATAAGAGCTCAGTATGATTTTGCAATAATGGTATTTTGTAACTTTGAGTAAAGCACATTTATCCTTGGGTATGTACTTGCTTTGACTTGTCTCTGAAGTTTACTTGAAGCATCACTATCTATCCTCAGGAGTCCTGCTGTTTCCTCCCATCTCCTCTTAGGGCAGTATGGTGTAGTGAGCGAGAGTGCAGGCTCTGGTGTTAGCCTGCCTGGATTTGATTCCTGGGTCTGCCATTTACAACCTGTCTGGCTTGGGTAGATATCTTAGCCTCTCTTTGTCTCATTTTTTATACCTATAAATTGGAGATTGTAACAATCCTGAATCCTCTGAGAGAACCGTATATATATCTGTGTGAAGCACTCAGAAGAGTAGCAAATGCTCAATGAATGTTTGTTGTTATTGCTATAGGTTTTTTTTTTTTTTAATACACTATTCAGCCAAGAGACACATTCCTCTGACATCAGTAGAGAGGGGATGAACATGGGCATCCCTTTGACACTGTGCTTTAAGGAACTACTAGGCTGATCTGAAACTGCCTCCAGAATATACTGATTATGAGAACTGCTCAGGATCTTATGAAAGCCAAACCATACTAGCTCATGATAAACCACCATGCTCCTGTTATTGTTCATGTGTTAAGAGTTTCCCATAGGTCAGGGCCAGGGCTTCTGGCCCTGCAGTGTAGGGCTGTGCTCATAGAATGATCATTCATTCATTCACTCAGTCATTCATTCATCAAATGTTTATTGAGCACTGACCTTGCCAGACAGCAACTCTGTAGTGGATGAGCTTGAGAAGCCATATTGGGAGGAGGGTAGGAGCCAAGTGGGAGGGGACATGGTCTCACTGATGTCCTTGTTTCTACAATGATAGTGAGTAGAGTGGGAGTAATTATAGGAAATACAGCATCTTGGACAAACCACATGCAGATTCATAAGAGAATTCTGGGCAGCTGAGATTCTGCCTGGCTGGGGGTCAGGGGTGGGTCATTGATAATGTTTCCTGAGGTTTGCCTCTTTCTCACACAGACCACTTTGTCTTCTCTTTTATTGACGATAGGACATATGCCAAGAGGGGAAGCAAGCTTTAAGTACAGCTCAGAATAGAAAGTGAGATCTATACTTGGCTGAAGGCCACTCTTGTTGCTCTTCCTTTGGGCGCCTCTCTCATTGGCTGGGCTTCCTGCCCGCCAGGGCAGCCTCAAGGTGACTGCTCTCGGGTTCGGTTCACCACTTGTTTACTCTCTGAATGTGCAGTCGAATTGAATGCATGCTCTCCTTCCATCCTACCCTCCCTCACGGTAGTGTCCTCTAAGTTAAAACTTTTAATGCCCTCCACTTTTTTCAGAAACTGTTTGAAATGCTGATTTTCTGAGGAAAATACAAACAAACCTGTAATTCCATACCTGGATGTAGATTTTGCTGACATTGTAATGAAGCCCTCTTTTTTTTTTTTTTTTTTTACAGATCTCATTGGCTTTTATTTAGTGACTCATGAATCAGGAAGGATCTAGTCTAAAAAACAAAAAGGAGGGCGTGTGTTGTGATGAGCACTGGGTGTTATATGCAACTAATGAATCACTGAACACCACATCAAAAACCAATGATGTACTGTATGTTGGCCAACTGAACATAATAAAAAAAAAAAAGAAATGGTAAAAAAGATAAGAGTTGTATAAGGTGAGAGGGTTTTATAGTCAAAAGTGAGCAGGAACAAAGAAGTTATACTGGACATATGCTGATTGGCTAAGGCAGGCTTGCTTTCCTAATGTGGAATGAAGGAAAGTCTGGGAGCCAGGTCAGGTGATGTGCTGAATGGTTGACCGAATCCCTTCTTTCCTGTGAGAGCCAAGCATAGAAACTTAGTAATGAAGCCCTCTTACATCACTATTTTATTTTCCATCTAACAACACTATCAGGCACGTAGGGAATTTGCGTCGCTTCCCAGGGAGCGCTGTTGTGGTCAAGTGCTGCACAGCTTAGGAACATTCTTTTACTATTTCAGATACCGTAGTCCCCCCTTATCTGCAGTTTTGATTTCTGAGGTTTCAGTCTCCCTCAGTAAACCTGGTTTTTTGCTTTAAAACATTTTTGATTTTATTATATATTAATGTAACTCTTGATTTCTTGCCATTCATTTGAATTTTGTTCTCCTTAATTGTAAGGATTGTATGTTTCTTTTAAGTTTTTATTTTAATTTCAGTCAGTTAACATACAGTGTTATATTAGTTTCAGATGTACAGTATAGTGATTCAACAATTCCACGCATCACCTTGTGCTCATCACAACAAGTGTGCTCCTTCACCTATTTCACACCCCCCCCTTGACCGCCCCTCTGGTAACCATCAGCTTTTTCTCTAATTTAAGAATCTGTTTCTTGGTTTGTCTCTCTATTTTTCCTTTGCTTGTTTGTTTTGTTTCTTAATTCCACATATGAGTGAAATCATATGGTATTTTTCTTTCTCTGACTTATTTTGCCTAGCATTATACTCTCTAGATCCATCCATGTTGTTGCAAGTGGTAAGATTTCATTCATTTTTTTTTTTTTAAGATTTTATTTATTTATTTGACAGAGAGAGAGAGATAGCGAGAGCAGGAACACAAGCAGGGGGAGTGGGAGAGGGAGAAGCAGGCTTCCCGCCGAGCAGGGAGCCCAATGTGGGACTCGATCCCAGGGCCCTGGGATCATGACCTGAGCCGAAGGCAGACACTTAACGACTGAGCCACCCAGGCGCCCATATTTCATTCTTTTTTTTAATGACTGAGTAACAGTCCTGCATATATATATATCCTTTATGTGTTTATATATTCCTGCATATATATATATATCCTTTCTCTTGTTGATGTGAAATATCTCATTGATTGATGTGTGAACATTGAACCACCCTGGCAACCCAGGAAAAAAATTCCACTTGATTGTGGTGAGTGATTTTTTTCTTTTAATGTATTGTTGGATTTGGTTTACTAGTATTTTGTTGAGGATTTTTTTATCTATGTTCATCAGGGATATTGGTCTGTAATTCTCCTTTTTGATGGGGTCTTTGTCTGGTTTGGGGATCAAGGTAACGGTGGCCTCGTAAAACGAGTTTGGAAGTTTTCCTTCCATTTCTGTTTTTTGGAACAGTTTCAGAAGAATAGGTATTAATTCTTCATTAAATGTTTGGTAGAATTCCCTGGGAAGCCATCTGGCCCTGGGCTCTTGTTTGTTGGGAGATTTT
>NC_058412.1:12885655-12919294 GCF_002201575.2 Neomonachus schauinslandi | reverse complement strand
GATTTTTTTTTTTTTTTTTTTTGATTACTGCTTCAATTTCTTTAATGGTTATAGGTCTGTTCAGGTTTTCTATTTCTTCCTGGTTCAGTTTTGGTAGTTGATACATCTCTAGGAATGCATCCATTTCTTCCAGGTTATCTAATTTGCTGGCATAGAGTTGCTCATAATATGTTCTTATAATCGTTTGTATTTCTTTGGTGTTGGTTGTGATCTCTCGTCTTTCATTCATGATTTTATTTATTTGGGTCCTTTCTCTTTTCTTTTTGATAAGTCTGGCCAGGGGTTTACCAATCTTGTTAATTCTTTCAAAGAACAAGCTCCTAGTTTCGTTGATCTGTTCTACTGTTCTTTTGGTTTCTATTTCATTGATTTCTGCTCTGATCTTTATTATTTCTCTTCTCCTGCTGGGTTTAGGCTTTATTTGCTGTTCTTTCTCCAGCTCCTTTAGGTGTAGGGTTAGGTTGTGTATTTGAGACCTTTCTAGTTTCTTGAGAAAGACTTGTATTGCTATATACCTTCCTCTTAGGACTGCCTTTGCTGCATCCCAAAGACTCTGAACAGTTGTGTTTTCATTTTCCTTTCTTTCCATGAATTTTTTAAATTCTTCTTTAATTTCCTGGTTGAACCATTCATTCTTTAGTAGGATGCTCTTTAGCCTCCATGTATTTGAGTTCTTTCTGACTTTCCTCTTGTGATTGAGTTCTAGTTTCAAAGCATTGTGGTCTGAAAATATGCAGGGAATGATCCCAATTTTTGGTACCAGTTGAGACCTGATTTGTGACCTAGTGGTTCCTTTTTTTTTTTTTTTTTTATCTCTGTGTTAAAGGTTTCACTGATATCTTCCATTCTTTTCTCATGTCCAGTGAGTATTCTTATGTTGATTGCTTTAAATACTCCATCAGGCATGTTACTTATATCTGTTTCTCTTAGATCTTTGATCATGGGCATGTCCTTTTCTTTCATTTGGGACAAATTTCTCTTTCTTTTCATTTTGTCTGTTTCTCTGTATTAGGAAAGTCAGCTACGTCTCCTGTTCTTGAGGGTAATGGCCTTATTAAAAAGGGGTGCCCTGCCATGTAGTGTTCCCTGTTCCCTGGGACGTGGCACTTCCAGGAGGGTCTCCAATGTATGCAGCATGTGCTCCGCTCTTTTGTCCTGGCTGCATTATCCTTCAGGCCAGTTGTCTACAAAGGATCTCTTTGCCTGTTGTGGGTGGTGTTTTGTCCCTGGCCTGAATGTTGTGAGTTTTAACTAGGTGTGATCTGACCTGCTTGTGAAATGAGGCCTGTCATCCCTGCCACTGGAACCAAGGCCCCGTAAAACTCCTTGGTCAGGAGAGGTGGTGTGGGTTGGGTTTGGGGCTGGTCTTCTCAAGGAGGAGGCCCACTGTGCAGGGACTAAAGCAAGTGTGTCTGTGAAGGGTGGTTTCACTGGAGGATGGGGAGTGGGTCTTGGTGTAAGCAAGGTAGGTAGTGAGTGTTGGTGCTATACTGGTTTCTGCAGGTGGCTCTGTGCTTATGCAGAGGGGTGGGGGAGGGAGATGATGCCTGCCAGTTCCTTTGTTCCTGGAGAATGTCTCTCCCTGAAAGTTGCCTCTCCAGGACATGCTCTGAGATGAGCAAATAATCTTTCTGTTCTGTGTCCCATGTGTTCTTCAGATTGCTGTTTCCACACTGTATGTCCATGGACTTTTTGCCCTGCTTCCTCTCTAAGAGCAGCCCCAATATTTCCAGGCTCTCCACGAACTAAGCCCACTCACCTTTAGAACTCCAGGCCATAAACCCTGCTGGTTGCAAGAACTCACAAAATTCAGCCCCTCTTGCTTTTCAAGTCAATTGCTATGGAGATTCGTTTTCCCCTTGCACGCTCCTGTGTGCCAGTCTGTCTCTCACCCTTCTCTGTGACCATGGCACCCTCCCCACCCCAGTGACCATGATCTCTTTCTCTCTCAAACCATATCTCTGTCCTTTCTACATTCTTTGATGTGGCCTCTTTTCTACTTTTAGTTGTGGAGTTTGTTCTGCCAGTCTGCAGATCATTTTCTGGAGTATTTAGGATGATTTGATAGTTACCGAGTTTTGCCTTGGGAAGAGGCAAGCCTAGGATCCTCCTGCTCTGCTGCCATTTTCACCCTCCTTTCCCTCAATAAGCCTTGGTTGGAAGCAGCTGATCCTCCTTCTCATGGAGAGTCAGAAGGTCAACAGTAGCTGTCATAATGCCTATCTCATTCACCTCACTTCATCTCATCACCTAGGTGTTTTATCATGTCATAGCATCACCGGAAGAAGAAAGGTGAATACAGTATAATAAGTTATTTTGAGAGAGAGAGAGACCACATTCACCTAACTTTTTTTTTTACAGTATATTGTTATAATTGTTCAATTTTATTATAATTGTTGCTAATTTCTAATTGTGTCTAACTTATAAATTAAACTTTATCCTATGTATGTAGAAGAAAAAAAAATAGTATATATAACATTCAGTACTATCCATGGTTTCAGGCATCGCCTGCAGATAAGGGGCGCTACAGTGGTGTTATACTCAGAGGGAAGTCTCAATAAATAATGGAGACATGACTTGAAACTATATTTCGTACTTTCTACCCCAGTTTTCTTGCTGCTACTTCCAAGTGCTTGTTAGAATTTTGATGGAAGGAAGAGAGATGGTCCACTCTCACTGGACCTATTGATTTAACAGGTCCAGTAAGAACATAGCACCTGAAGAGGTCTAGTCAGTCTTAGGAAATATTCCTCCTACCCACCCCCCCCCTTTTAAGTACATTCCTTTTAAAATCCTTCTTTATCATTACAGGACAAATGGTGGAGCTTCTCTTGCTTCTCCTGCATGAGGATAATCTATCCTCCTGCATTTCTTAGCTTATTCTCACTCAGCTCCTCATTAACTCCTGATATTTATTCTTCTGTATATAGGAGGGAAAGAGGAGGAGGTATCGATTATCTCTTCTCTCCCGCCTCTATATACACTAACACCCTCTCTATGGGCCTATTATTGTTTGCATTTTATCTTACACAAATCTCTCCCAACTTAAACACTTCTCCACCCAAATCCTATCTGCCCCTCCAGCTACCACTATATCTTTTTTCTTCCCATTCTAGCAAAGCTTTGATAGGAATGATCCCCTACTTCCTTGGTGACCCTTTAGCTCTCTCTAGTCTGGATTTGGTTCCCAGTATTGCAGCTTAAGTGGTTTTTTTTGAGGTCACTACTGACCCCTGTGTTGGAGGATCTAGTGGGTACTTTCTAGTATTCATATTATCTGATCTCTCTGAAGCATCTGATTGTGAACTAGGCCTGTCTTTGTCACATTCTTGCAGGTCAGTTGTTTTCAGATCCTCTTACAGTACGTCATATAAACTTATTAAATGAATAGATATTCAATGTTAACTGTGTGCCAGGGGCTATTCTAGAACCATGCCTTTTGCCATATTTCATTACCTTGATCTTTAATAATGAGGTGAATGTGTATAGGGGTACTTATGCAAGTTCAAAAAGAAACAACAAGGAAGGCACTTGATGTAATGAGTACTGGATGTTATATGCAACTGATTAATCACTAAATTCTACCCCTGAAACTAATAACACACTATATGTTAACTAAATTGAATTTAAATAAAAAATTTTAAAAAGGAAATATCAGCTGGATAATATAAGCCAAGATTATTTTTTTTTGAAAGATTTTATTTATTTATTTGACAGAGAGAGAGAGACAGCGAGAGAGGGAACACAAGCATGGGGAGTGGGAAAGGGAGAAGCAGGCTTCCTTCCGAGCAGGGAGCCTGATGCAGGGCTCTATCCCAGGACCCTGAGATCATGACCTGAGCCGAAGGCAGTCACCTAACCGACTGAGCCACCCAGGCACCCCTAAGCCAAGATTTTTGAGGTTGTTTTTGTTTATAGAAGTTGCTTTTTATCTTTATATTTTATCTTTATATATTGGCAGCGGGAAACTTCCATGAATCTTGTTATGAGAATAAGATAGTCTACTTGGTCACCAGATGGAAGAAGGTTCCTGAAGTCACACCCTTTACATTTCTCTCTAGGTTTTTAGCTTGAATATTCATAAGCCCACTAAGATGACTTTATGTTGGAATGAGAACTGTCATTATGATCTAGGATTATCAGAAAAAGAATATTCAGATCAGAGAATAACTTGAAAATTTGGGGCATCACAATTTCCCATTACTTGGGAGAACATAGGAGATTTGGGGAAATGTTTATCATTACATTTTATGTATTTAACCATTCTATTTTGTAAAGAACCATGCAGTTGTAAACTCCTTGGATTGCAAATTCAAAGAATGGTTCATAAAACCTGCACTACACTGAGAATTGAAGCAAGTTAGATAATGGAATTTAAATATTCTCTTGTTCATCCTTTTTACCTTGGAAATAAGAAAATTGAAGCATAGATTTACTTGTCCATAGCTAAACAGTACATGAGTGTCAGAGTTGGCCTCAAAGTTCAGCACTGCTGTGTGAAAGGAGACTGAACTTTTAGGCTGTCCGCCCTCTGGGCTTCCACAGCGTGTATCACACTGAATTGTAATTGCCTATCTGCTTTCTAGTTTTCTCTATTCATCAGTGGTCTCTGAAAGTAGATCTTTGTCTGATTTATATCTGTATCCCAAGCATCTAGCACAATAAATAGTTGCTGAGTACATGTATATGGCATGGTAGGTAATGTGTTGGGTGCTTAGTATACAGAAATTTAAAAAAAAAAAAGATTTAGGTATTGGAATAGACTTACAATGTATCACTTAATTAATTGATTCCATATATATATATTGACATTTATCATAGGCCAGGCATCAGGTTAGGAGCTGGGTATTCATTGGTGAACAAGACAGGAATGATTTCTGCCCAAAGGGAACTTAAAATGTGGTGAGAGAGAGAAGTTAAAGAAATAAACATTCCAATAAACAGATAATTCCAAACGATAGTAAGTGCGAAGAAAGAAGAGGATATATAAAGGTTTGAGAGAGAGGGTATCGGAGTTGAGGGCATATGATTTACATTGGGACTTCAGGAGAGGCCTCTCTCTGAGGGGCAACACTTGAGCTGAGATCTGAGTGATGATAGTGATGATAAGGGATTTGAGTTTTATTCAATGTGTAATCCAATTTTTAAAAATAACATTTTATTTTTGGAACAGTTTTAGATTTTGAGAATTACTGAGAGGATAGTAAAGAGTTCCCATGTATACCACATCCAGTTTCCCTATTATTAGCATCTTACATTAGTGGAGCGCATTTGTCAAAATTAAGGAATAGATGTGGATACTTTAGTATTAATTAAAGTCCATACTTTAGATTTTTTTCAGTTTTTTTCTTATGTTCTTTTTCTGTTTTATTATCCCATTCAGGACACCACGTTAGAATTAGGCATCATATCTCCTTAGACTCTTCTTGACTGTGACAGTTTCTCAGACCTGTGTCTGATTATGTCTCTATCCCAAGTATCTAGCCCAAGATGCACAAGATGCTGGGGTACAGTAGGTTTATTGAGCATAGAAACACAGACACTAGTCTCTCTCTCTCTCTCTCAGCCCTCCAGACTATGTATATCTATGGCATGGGGGGGGTTGAAAATTTTCTTGCATATTATTTTTCATTAACATGGGGCACTGATGATCCTGGACACAGAGCCATACCCACTGTTCTGTGGAGCCTGTCTCATTGGCTGCTAAGGGTTGCCTTCACCATACCCTCTTTGGAAATTCCTATTTAGATAGACAGTTACATAAATGATAGATAGTTTTTGAATTTTACAAGAACTCTAGTTCCTGCCTTACCGCCAGGGATACTTGGGGTTCTGTGATAAACATATCATCTTAATCACCCTTCCTTCTTGCTTTGGCTCATATCCCTTTTTTTCATGTCTCCCATCTCCCCTCTTCACTTCCTGTCTTCCTCGCATTAGCAGGGGTGTAGGCCAGGGCTTCCTTTGACTTTGAACCATGATAACTGATTTTTTCAAGATGTTTGGTTCTAGAAATCTATGAAATGTCTTCCTGCTTCCTTTTACAGAAGAAATAGGGGCCCTGGAATATCCTTGAGCCTTTCTCCTACCTCGTTTGCTCTGGCTTCTGATCATGTTGGCCTGAGAGGACATGCCCACAGACCACTTTATTACTTTTAGTTCTCAAGTTCCCCTTTACTTCCTACACCAACAAGAGATTCAGGCTACCTGAGTGGTAAACAAATTCCTCTCTAAAGTAGTCAATGCTGTTTGCCAAAATACATTTTTATACTCATTTTTATTTTTTTTACCAGCATAGCTCCCCTTTATCTCTTTCTTCATCTCCAACTTCCCTGAAAGGCTTTTCTACATGCCAAGGATAACAAGGGATTATAAACTTTGTGAGAGTAGGGCAGGGCAGGACCTTTTCTCACGTAAATGTGCTCCCTGCATGGTTTTGCCAATCAGCCAATACACAAAGTAGCCTCATTACCTCATAAACATACCTTGTATAAATTTATGTTCAGCTAAACACATGTGTCATAGTTATTTGTTTCCTGTGGGGGGAGTGGGAAAAGGGTGTATATCTCTGTGTATGAAAAACTTTAGTTAAGTAGCAGGACCCAACTAACTAGAATCATTGCCTTATGTTCTACTTTTAGGAGACAGTAAAGAAGGAAAAGAAAAATAGGCTGAATGAAGGAAATCAGGGATTTAGTAATTAAGAAGTACCCAAAGCCTTCTGACACACAACTAAAACTTAATCTGTATTTAGCCTAATTCCTTATTCAATGCTAACAAGCGTGAGATCCCATGGTCTGGCAGGGTTATCACTTAGATAGACAAGGGTTCCATGCTGTTTGTCTACCTGGCCGAACAGAGGCACAGCTATAGAGTTGCTTACATTCCAGTGACTTTTCTGCAGCAAGGGCTGAAATAAGGGAAGAGTATGGTGTGGTACAGAGGTGGATATTAGGAATCTATGGTCTGGGTTCAAGTCCTGCCTTTGTCTGTTATTCAGAGTTTAAGACTGAGTGAGTTAGCTGACCTTTCTGATTTTGCTTTTCTCACTTCTGAAATGCGTGATGGTGCTGTGAGACTTGAATGAGATGTTCTATCTAGGGTGATACGTAAAGTCCTTGGCATAGAAGATGCACTTAATAAATGTTAGCTCCTATTATAAGCTTTTGTAACAATATGGGTTTCCTGATGGAACTGTTACAACCCAGAATTGTTTACCATAACCATTCTAGGACTACATTATTAAATCTGGACTGTACCCTCTGTGTGTGTGTGTGTGTGTGTGTATGCGTGTGAATACAGCAAAATCATAGTCTTCTGAAGCTGTCTTGTAGTAGCAACATCTCATTTGAATACAGCCAAGGACCATGAACCATGTAGAAACAATGCCTGAACAGACACAGAAGATGTCACAAAATTCATGGACTAAGTAAGGTGTAAGTATTTCCCTCAGATTAGAACCTCTCTGATGCTTATCCACTTGTATGAGAGAACAGAGGTGGCTTCTTAGCCATCTTTACAAAAAATTTACTTTACTTATTTATTTTTAATGTGTAAAATTCTACAGGTTTAAATCTTTTTTTCAGCTTTGTGGAGGTATGATTAACAAATAAAAATTGTATATATTTAAGGAGTATACATGTGATGTTTTGGTATATGTATCCATTGTGAAATGATTAGCATAATCAAGTGAGTTAATATATCTATCACCTCACGTAGTTACCAATTTTTTCATTTCTCTGTGTGAGCTAAGAACACTTGAGATCTCCTTTCTTAGCAAATTTGAAGTATACACTACATTATTAACTATAGTCACCATGCTGTACATCAGATCTCAGAACTGACAGAACTTACTCATCTCATACCTGAAAGTTTGTACTCTTTGGTCAATATCACTCCTCTTTCCCCACCATCTAACCTCTGATAACCACTATGCAACTTTCTGTTACTATGAGTTTGACTTTTTTCCTTAAGATTCTACATATAGGTGAGATCATGCTCATCTTTTTATTCTCTATAGCATCGCCTGCATTTCCTGGCATATAGTTTGACCTCTATGTAGTTGTTGAATTGATATGAACTGTGGCCAGGGATTTGGTTTCCTCTACCAAAATGGAAACAGCAAATAGAAAGAAATATGCAATTTCTATAAGCAGCAATGAAAAGTGAGACCTAATAGTTTTAATTTTAAATGTCTTCTGACACAAATTAACAGAGCAGACACAAGTATGTGTAGAGCTATTCTTTTTTTGTTGTTGTTAGTTACCATAGAGTGCAATATTGATTTCTGGAGTAGAATTCAGTGATTCATCACTTACATACAACACCCAGTGCTCATGACAGCAAGTGCCCTCCTTAATCCCCATCGCCCATCTAGCCCATCCCCCACCCACCTCCCTCCAGCAACTCTCAGTTTGTTCTCTATCATTGAGTCACTTACAGGTTGTTTACCTCTCTCCTTATTTTCTTTGCCCCCCCCCCCCCAGGTTCATCTGTTTTCTTTCTTAAATTCCACATATGAGATCATATGGTATTTGTCTTTCTCTGACTAACTTATTTCACTTACCATAATACACTCTAGCTCCATCCACTATGGAGAGAGCCCAAATGTCTGTCAACTGATGAATGGATAAAGAAATGTGGTCTATATACGTATACATACAATGGAATATTATTCAGCCATCAAAAAGAATGAAATCTTGCCATTTGCTGTGACATGGATGGAGCTAGAGACATTTAATGCAGGGGCAGTTATTTATTTATTATTAGGCAGGATACAGTATTTGCTATAGCAGCTTGAGGGCGTCAACAGTGGACAGTACCTACCATACTTAATATTCCTAATAAAAATCCTCATCTCGTAGAAAACAAGCTAAATCATGCTAATTCTTTGGAAAATTTATATCTCAAATATCTTTATTAAAACATATACATATATGCTGAATTTCTCTAGGACTCACAAATTTGGGGGGGGAGTGAGGTCACAGAAATAGGAACTGAAATTTCACAGACCTTTAGGTAAATCTATATAATATTGTGCCTCTGGCTCACTAAAATATCGCCCTCCCAACTTTGTCTAGAAGTCCTTGGGGAGTAGGTTACCTGTTTGCGAGAAGAAATTCTGCCCCTGTGGGGTGCCGTGTTTGCTTTTGCCTATCACGGCAGCTTTTTCGGCCGCTGCTAATTGCTCTCTTGTGCCCCACGGTCACCATAGGTCTCCAGTGGCCTCTGGGAACTGTCGACTCTACTATGCATAGTGTGATCCCATAGTTTCTATCAAGGACTTCACTAGTATCACTTGAGCCTTCCAAGTATGAAAGCTTCTCTGTGATGTGTGGTGCAAGATGCCCATCTTCCCTGGTGTTACAGCAATACACGTGGGTTCCAATGTTGTACAGAACTTTAGTGACAGAGCTCTTTCAGATTTTGCCTACAGCTACCCTGTTCCTGAAAGGATTTAGATCTGAGGCCAGTGAGAACTGGGCCAGATAACATGTGCTAGAGACAGTTACCATGCCATATTCAGATCAAACTTTCCCCTTGATGACTCAGGATTTACTTACTGACTCCATCTCAGAAAGGCTTTTTCCTTCCCTTAGGATTAATGTCAGAAATTTCTTCATTCTTCATGAAAATAGCTGTCTGAAAGCCTGCCCTGTAGGTTTATGGATACAGAGATATATGTATTCCTTCCTTCCTTCCTTGCTCCCATCTTCCTTGCTTCCTTCTTTCCTTCAACAAATATTTCATCAGATTCCAGGTACTGTTTAGATGGTAGAATCACAGCAATTAACAGAAGAGACAATGTCCTGTCTTTTGGGGAGCCTTGTGGGAGACACATAATGGAAAATAATCAAATATGGGGGGGGTACCATTTTAGATAAAATGGTCACAAAGGCTTGGATTAGGTGCCGTTGCAGCAGAAACGTGACTAAGGAAAAGAGGTAGTGTAATGGATATCTGAAGGAAGATGATTCTTCTTCGAAGGAGCAGTAAGTTCTAGGGCCCTGGGGAAGGAATATGCCTGGCCTGTTGGAGGAACAGAAGGAAGGCTAGATTGATTGGAGCAGAGCTAGTGAAATGGAGAGAGAGATAGGAAAAGAGGTCTGAGGGTTACTCAGGATGACAACTCAAGTAGAGCCTTGCACACCTTGATCTGACTTTCAATAAATACATATAGATAAAGAAACTTTGTGGGGTCTTGAGCAGAGGATTCAAATGGTCTCACCTAAAAGGATCGCTCTTGCTGGTGTGTGGAGATTGGATTATAAGAAGGCAAGTGTGGAAGGAAAGAGACAAGTAAGGAAACTATTACAGCAATCCAGGTGAGAGGTGATGGAAGTTTGATTTGGATGACGGAAGTGGACAGGGATGAGAAGTGGCCCATTTTTGGATACTGCTTAAAGGTATGGTAACCAAATACTAAGTTATTTAATGAATGAATGATTTAAGCAACATGAAAGAAAGCCAGGATTGAAGGGTGATTTCACTGGTTTTGGTCATAGAGATCTACAGGTTATAATTGCCATTTACAGAAATAGGGGATGTTGGAGAGCCCCAAGTTGGAGCAGATGGAGTCCAAGCTATGGGCCTGGACATGTTGAGTTTAAGGTATTTATTAGATACTCAAATTGAGTTGCTGTATTAATTTGCCAAGACTACTGTAAGAAAGTATCTCAAACTGGGTGACTTAAAAACAGAAATTTACAGTCTTACAGTTTTGGAGGCTAGATGTCCAAGATCAAGGTGCCAGCAGGTTTGGTTCCCTCTAATATTTGAGAGGAGGGATCTGTTCAGGACCTTCTCCCTGGCTTGTCTTCTGCCTATGCTTCTTCACATCATGTTCCTTCTGTGCATGTCTGTGTCCAGATTTCTTCTTCTTCTAAAGATACCAGTCATACTGGATTAGGACCCTCCCTACTAACTTCATTTTAATTTGGTTATGTTTACAAGGACTGTACTCTAACTCAGGTCACATTCTGAGGTAATGGGGGTTAAGAATTTCAAATGGGATTTTTGGGTGAACACAGTTCAGCCCATAACAGATGACAAACTTAGGGAAAAGGTTGGAGATGAAATGTGTATTTGCTGTTATCTGCACATAAGTGATATTTAAAGCCATGAAGCTGCATGGGATCACTCTCTGGGTTGAGTGGAGGTAGAGATGTCTTGAGATACTCTAACATTTAGAGGTGGGTGATTCTTACTCAGACTCACTGTGAATCTTCAGTTACATAGATTTTCATAAATTATAAGCCCTTTTAAATTATGAATCTGTGATGTCTGGGTCCTGCAGGGCTCTAGCCAATGGCCCCCACTTTCAGAGGAGAAGGGCACTTGATAGGGTGGTTAAGATTAAAGCAGAAACTTTGCATGCAGTTCTGGAGGACTCTGATGCCAGTGGCTGTTGTTTTCTTAAAGAGTTCACTTCTGGGCAGTTTTTAATGTTTTCCTGGAAGAATTTAAAGCGAATTTTAAAGTACACTAAGGAACTTCACCTTGATTGAATAATAGCCTTGATAGAAAAGGAAATAGGAGACTGGTTTCAGATGTATAACTCCCACAATGTCCTAGAAATGAACTAAAAAACATAGCCATTTTCTTTTCATCTTTTGTTACTTAGTGACACATAACAGATCTTTTTGCTTGTTTTGAGTTTGCAGAGACTGTGAGTCATAGTTTGGACATCCATATTCCTGGAAAGGTGGTCTCTGTTCATCTGGTCAGTGTATATTTGCCGAGTGCCTTTGGCAGATTGATACTGGGTAAGATGACCACACGTCTGGCCTAAAAAGGAGTATGTTGTGATTTTGTTTTCTGGGATAATTCTCTATGCAGATAGCATACTATAGTAGGAACAGCATGGAACTGAGGCTTGAATTTTCTCACTCACTCTGACTCCAATCTAGTCCATGCCCATAGACTAGTCAGTCATTTATTCTTAGATTATATACAAGCTAATGACTTAAAAATAAAGTACCTCCAATTTCTTTTAAAGATTTATTTATTTGAGGGGTAGGGAGGGGAAGAGGGAGAGAATCTTCAAGCAGACTCTGTGCTAAGGAGCCCAACGCAGGGCTCAGTCTCACGACCCATGAGGTCATGGCCTGAGCCGAAACCTAGAGTTGGATGCTTAACCAACTGAGCTGCCCAGGTGCCCCTACCTCCAATTTTTTAAAAGCTATTATTGTTTCTAGGGGACCTACCCAGACACACTTGGCCTAGTTCTGTGACTTGATGTTGGCCCTGGCATGATATTCTAGGTGGGAAGACTAAGCGTGTTTGTGTTAACAAAATAACAAGAACGTTTCAAAAACAAATCCCCAACACCCCAAACCTTGCCTCCGGTGTAACTTTTTGCTTCTGCTCTCCTACGCCTACCTTGTATCTGTGACTTACGTTCCATTAAAATGTGTTTAGAGTGATCCTTGTGTTAGACTTCAAAGTGTTCAACTTCCTTGAGAAATAGATTTAAAAATATTATCTTTTTTTTTTTTTTAAGATTCTATTTATTTGACAGAGAGAGACACAGCGAGAGAGGGAATACAAGCAGGGGGAGTGGGAGAGGGAGAAGCAGGCTTCCCGCTGAGCAGAGAGCCCGATGTGGGGCTCGATCCCAGGACCCTGGGACCATGACCCGAGCCGAAGGCAGACGCCCAACGACTGAGCCACCCAGACACCCCTAAAAAGATTATCTTTTGATCTCATCTTCAGACTATTACTTAGGGCTGTTTTTCTCTTATGTAGGTCCAGTTGGTCATTTTTGTTCTCAGGTCAACACTCTGAGGTGTGACCGTGTGTACAGAGGATGCCCTTAGATACACTTGTCCACCTTGTCACTATCAAGCCCAGAAATCTCACTGTCAACTAACACTATTATCTTCAATGGCTGCTCAGAATGTAACGTTCCCCTGGACTTTGGTTATACATCGACAGTATTGGGTGCATTTTCTGTCAGCCGTTGTTCTGAATTAGTAACAAATGAGGCATAGGATTATATCCATTCAGTGGCACAGAAAGCCACCTAACTGGTATCAAGCACATGGTTTGCCTCTTACTGCAAATACTGAATTCCCTTTTCTTCACCAGGAGTCTTCATTTGCAGGCTCTTTTCTCATGAGGCTATAAGTTTTCATTTGCTCTTAAGAGTTAATTAAGTTTAAAATTTTAAAAGGCTAGAGCTAGCAGTGAAATTAAAGGTAATTAGACTTGTGAGAAAATATGTCTAGGGGTAAAGCCAAGTTGTTCAAGGCCACAGTGAGATGAGGCAGTGCTAAGATGAGAGGGGGTTTGGGACTCTCTTTGGAGCCTTAGAAGCAGCTTGGGGTATATCCACATAGTCTACATTGCCTCCCAGTGAGTCCAAATATCTTTTTTTTTTCCCCCTAAATGGGATTCTTTATTTTTGATGAAATGAAAATTTCCATTTAAATTGCCGATGGTTTGATATATATTTATAAACCTTGAGGACTAATACTTTAATAACTGGCACATTATGATTTTGGGGAGGAAAGATTTCATGTTGAAGGTGAGGTTTCTTTGTGCTCTTTTATTGATTTGGAGGGTAAAGGACTGGACAACTTCTGGAGATTATGAAGGCCAGATTGTTTTCTAAAGGTAAATGAAATCTACTTAGAAACTACAAGAGGGTGCATCTGCCTCATCCTCAAGACTCCATGCCTGTAGATCTTTCTCTCACAGATGCCTACCTCACAATGTAACATTAAGATCTATTTCAAGAAATAGGTGAAGGGGATTAAGAGGTAAAACTTCCAGTTGTAAAATAAGTTAAGTCATGGCGATAAAATGTATAGCATAGAGAATGTAGTCAATAATATTGTAATAACATATGGTGACAGACGGTGACTATCGCGGTAAAGCTCTGAGAAATGTATTGAATTGTTGAATCATTATGGTGTGCACCTGAAACTAATATGACATTGTCAACTATACTTTAATAACAAAAAAATAAGAGATATCTGGGCACTGACTCTGCTTTCTCTGTGCTAGTTGAGGATATGGCCTTCCTGGTGCTATTTGGTTCAAGAACCAAGAGATCCTGGTGAATATAAAAATAAATAAATGTAAATAAGAATATAAATGTGGAAGAGCACTGGTTACCAGGGTGAGATGCTCAGGAATGGTCATGTTGGCCTGTGTATAAAGGGCGGGGGTGTAGCAAGAACTCAGCTTCTTTCTCAGTCCCAGGCACACCTCACCTGTTACTAGAGGCAGGAAGCCCTGCGGTAAACCTGGGGCCAAGGAAAGGCTGTGGACAAGTGGGTGTGCTGACCTGCGGCAACCTTGCTTTGATCAGTCCTGAGTTCCTGGCTAAGTAAATTGGGAAATAAGGCATGCATGTGTGTTGGAAGGGCTTTTCCACCACCTCTCCCAACTGCATGGCTGCCCTTCCTTTGGTGTAGTCTCTACTCTGTGTTGATAGCATTCTGCTCATTCAGCTTGGTCCTTGTTTTCTTGTCTTGGCTGACTTTCACACATTTGATATTCAGGTCTGGCTTTACGGTTTACTCAATGAGCTCAGTGTCTGGCATAGAGAAGATGCCCCCAAATGATAAGAACCATGTGACCATTTGTGAACTCATTCTATTTTAATAGATTACATCGGCGGTCTTTATTTCACTTCAAATATCCATACGTAATAGGCCTAGCCATAACATTTGCCTTTCCAAGTGGTTCAGTGGATACTGAGTTCTGTTTGTGATTTCAGCATTTGGCTTTAGCCAAGTGCATTGAACACCATCTTGTGGCAGATGTCATTCTATCTAGCCTCTGAGAGACACGGGATGAACAATCAGGACATGCTTGATGGCATTTGAGCTGGCTTTTTATGGGGGAGTAAGACCTGAATGGTTGTTGGTGGTGGAAGATAAAGGCCCCCAGGGGAGATCTTGGTCTGATGATGCTGGGAAGACAGACCAGGAAGAACTCTCATGCCAAGGTGTGGAGTTTAGATACCACTTGGGTGGCGCCTGAACCCAGATCTGCTGACCCCTGACATAAAGTCTTTCCCTTGTGATAGCTGCCTCCATAAGTAACTTCTGTATTGTTTGCTTGCTATCACACATTTGAGATCCTGCACACCACAGCTGACTTTTGATGCCTGCCTTCTTGGAAAGTGCCTTGGTTATTGTTAGATTTAATTTTTAGTGACCAGTCAAAATGGACCTCTACTCATAGGCAAGTATAGAGTGAAAGATAACCCCAACTAGCTCTTTTTCTCAAAAAATGCTTCTTTGTGAGAGGAGTAGGAATGGTGAGCAATATATTAATTTTAAATACAACGCAAGAAATAACATTTGAGAAAAGAACAAAGAAGAAAGAACTGTTAGTAACAAATTAAGCTCTCCTGTTTTCTGTTTAAACCATTTTTTTTTTTCTACTTGATTGCCAGGCTCTTGGTCTTACCAGGACTTCCTTTCCTGGGGCCATGTGCATTAATCTTGCTGAGTCTGAAGCTGAGCTGGTCGTTGACACTAAGAACCTGGTGTTCTAAGACCTCCCGGGATTCACACTCAGGGAGCCTTCTTGTTCTGGTTCGAGCTGAACTGCCTCTTCAGAGAGATTCAGAACTCAGCTTTCCAGAGAGCTAGCTCTTCCAGAGAGACAGTGTGGTGCAATGGCGAAGGTCAAGGGTGGACACCTTCACTGAGTTTAGGGCCGGGGCTCTGTCACTTAAGCTAAGTGTTTTGTACCATATCTCTGGGCTCCCTTTTCTTCTCGGTAGGCCACGAGCAGTAATAATATCCATATCATAAGGCTGTTGTCGGGATTAAATAATATGTATAAAGTGCTTATCAGAGCTCTTGGCACACTGTGAACATGGAACAAATGCTAGTCACGTTGATTATTTGTACTTATACCTGACTTCTTCTGCAGGATGAGGAGGAACCTTTTTCAAAATTCTGCTTTTCCCAGAATGGTGATGGCAAGTAGGTGGAGGGGCTGACACCCCCCTCCTTGCGGTGGTGATGGACCATCCCCCACCTGGTTCCTAGGGAGATGTGAGGTTGTTAATCTTCTCATTTTAGACATGAGGAGACTGAAGGTCAGAGTTTACTGAGAATCATTTGTGCCTGGTGTATCATATTCTTCGGCACCAGGTCCCAGGGGTGACTAGTATGGTATAATTAGATCTACCTGATCTACTGAACGCTTGTCCCCAGTAATCTGCTCTGTAGCTGTGCCACTAGACGATGAATTCTGGACGCAGTGCTCATCCACATTGCAGCTTTGGACGATTCCTCCCTCTGATTAGTGTGGAGGGGGGTGCTTTCCCATTCCCATCCCCCTTTTCTTTCATCCGTGTTCTCTGTCCTTTGTCATCCAAGAGCTTCAACTCTTACCCTCTAGTCTGATCTGTCTGCTCAGGTATCATTAGCATTTATTCTAGGTGCCTTTGAGATCTCATTCATGATTCAGCCATTTTTACACCTTTTAAAGCTTTAAAACATATATTTTTAAAAAATAAAAGCTAATTAATATATACAATTATTTAATCAAATAAGAAAGTGCTTAGCAACATATCCATAAGAACAAGCGAGAGCTGTCATATTAAGGTCAAAATAAATGATAGGTATTTAATGTTATATATTGTAGAAATTCTAATTTTTATTTCATAAATTTTAAGTAAACACTCCGAAGTGTATATGATATTTACAAACAATTGGTATCTACTTGCATTATTGGCTGGAGAGATCTCATTAAAATCTTGTCTTAGGAAACCTGCTTAATGTTTAGTGTGTGTGTGTGTGTGTGAGAGAGAGAGAGAGAGAGAGAGGGAAAGAGAGAGGCTAGAGAGAATGGGTGCATGTGAGGATGGGAATTATGTTTTTCACATTTCTAGTAAGTGGTTGAAATTGGATTTTAATGCAAGTCTGGCTGACTGAGTTCCATGTACATCCAAGCCTCTAAGTTTCTTCTATTCTCTAACCCCTTTCAGATTTGTTCTTGAAATTTAAGGCTGACTTTTAACCAGGAATTTATTTTCAGGCCCAGCTTTTTGGACTAAGCTAAATTTAACTGGTCTATTGTCTCACCTGAGACATTTAGCAGCTTACTTAAGGTATCTGAAGGCAAGTAATAATAACCAAAAATCAACTTCCTTTGAACAACCTTAATTTTCTTGGGATCCTGAATTGTAGATTTTTCTCTCTTCAATGAGAAAAGTTTATTGCCCCTTTAGACCTTGCCTTCAACTGAGTGTGCTGTCAGACTCTAAAGACCAGAAATGTTCTCTGGAATAGTTTTGTTTCATTCAACCTAAATGTATTATGCTGACAATCATACTGAGACAGTGTAAGGAAAACAAGAGGGACTTAACTTCTGTAAAGCCACTGGTCTGAGGCAAGTGTTAAAAGTTTCCATACATTTAGAGACAAATACCTCCTTTTGGGAAAGAGAACAAATGAGAGGTAACAGGTATTAGGGAGTAATGGTTGTCTGAGCAAAATTAGAAGTAATAATTTAAAGCCTGCGTGCACAAGTATTTCTATTTTCAGGAGGCCTAGAAAATGTTGACCATGAATAAAGGCATCCTGTGACTGTCTTGTGTCCACTAAAAATAATGAGCACAAGATAATGACCATGGAACTGAAGGTCGCTTCCCCACTCCCAGCCCTTCACCCTTTGGAAAAGAGCCTTTGTAAGCCTTGCACGCTACCCCTTCAGAGAGCAACATACCTCTTTCTTGTGGACTCCTCTGTATGCAAGTTGTCTCTACTAAGCTCTGTCTGCTTTCTTTGTCTCAAGTCCAGTGTTCATTTTTATGGTAATGAGACTCAAGCACCTGGTCTTGGGGGTTCAGTAACATCAGGAGGTTCAAAATGAACTATGAAAGCCATTCCCTGTTCTCCAGGAGCTTATGGTCTAGTTGTGACAACAGGATGGTTAAATGGTCTACTCGACATTTATGGAACACATACTGTGTGACAGGCACTCTTGTAGTTGGTACAGGTCAGAGTGCCTCTAACGTCAAAAGGATCTTCTAATGTAGGTATTGTTATTACCATCTCAGTTTTATAGCCTAAGAATCTGAGGTACAGAAGTGTTAAGTAAGTTGCCCATGGTCACCTGGGTAGTAAAATGGTAGAAGTGGAACTGACACCTGAGAAGACTGATATCAGAGACCACACTCCTAACCCTGTGCAGTGCTATGCTCCCTCTCCTTAAGTAAGGCCAACCTGCATTCCAAAGTGAGTGCATAGTAATTATACTGTTTAATAAATGGTGTTGAAAATCTGATTTGGATGAGTTCAGAAGGTGCAAAGCTAAAATAATAATCCTTCCCACCTACAGAGGTTGTTATGATACAAAGGATTTCTGCTTGTTAGCTAGTAGTACCCAGATGGGTACTAGTCATGTAAGAATCCAATAAGTGCACTTAAAACCTCCCATCTAGCTTTCTGAGAAAATACGAAGTGATCGAGTGGTTCGTAGTTCAGAGAACCAGGAGTCCAGGCAACTTGAGCTGAGTCTGGAGCACATTAGAGTGCCCAGGTGTGTGGTTTCACTGCGCCTTCAGTTACTTTCTGGTAAAATGGACACGATACAAGGAGATGGAGAAAATAATTAAATTGATAACTGAAGAAACATTAAAATTTGCTAATTGAAAATTTTAGAGATATGTGAAGTATGTTACCATTGCCAAAATTCCCAGTAGTCTGCCCTCTTTGAATCTGGTGTGTTAATATCTTCATAGCGTGTTCAGTTGCTGAGCTCAATTTGTGAATTTTCCATGTCTTGCAAATTCTACTTCCAGAATATATCCACTACCCTGACCTCCCTTTCCCCTCCCCATTGAGACCTTGTTATGTTGGAAAACTGAGATACAACTCTACTATTTTCTCATCTTCAACAGAAGCTTCTTCCAAGCCAGCTTAATATAGAACAAAATTTATCTTCTCTGAGTCCCAAATATATCAAATATATTATTCTTCATATAAAAGTGTTCAATGAATTTAAATACAAACTCTATAGCCCATAAGACCTGGTGTTTTTATGGTCTCCTATACAGGGACTCTCCTTCTCCTTCAGCTGTATTAAAACTTTCTCCCCATCGGAAATGGGTCCCATGTGTTCCATTTCATTCCCAGTCCCAGAAATATATTACTCCATCGAGGCCCATTTCAAATGTAACTTTCTCCCAAAGATTTTTATCATCCCTTCAAATAAACATGATCTTTCCCTCCTTTAAGCATACATACATGTCACATTTTATATTTCATTGTTATGGCACCTTTTAATTTCCCTTGTGTTAGAGTAATTTGTAATTATCTCATCCTCTCTCCTAGATACTGAACTCCTGACACCTTGTTCCTCTCTACTTTTTCCTATGGTATTTATCACAAATAGGCTCTCATTAAATGTTTGGTAAGATGCTCTCAATTTTGTTTTCTGAACGCTTTATGCTAACTTCTGCTTCTGGGAAAATGTTAAGGTTTAAGACATTTGCCAGTATTTTTGCATCAGACAAGAATTTATGTATGAAACACAAATTCTTTATTTACTGTCTTAAGCCAACAGAAAGAAAGGTACATCTATAAAACTATTAAGGTTCCCTGGGACTTGCAGGACAGGAGAGAAATGGCAAGGTTACTTGAAGTAATCAAAAAAGTGAGGATTTTAACTTAGAACCCAAAGGGTATGGTTCCAATACCACTATGGGGGTGACTGTGAGCATACCTTCTGACCACAGAACACCTGTTTTACCTGCCAATGGTGTGAAGGTTGCACACCAAAATATCTGTGAACAGTTAACACAATAGAAATGTGCATTATTAATATAATAATGTACTCCAAAATCTGTTACTTAAACTCAGTACCTTATGGAGCAACAGGAACTCTTCTTTCAGTTTTGTCTTATTAAAAAAAATCAATGATTTGAAGCCTGTATTGTTTTATTTGTTGTTGTTCAAGAAGAGAACTTTAAAATAGCTCTCTTCTTAGATTCATGGCGTGGCAGTGGTCCAGTTTTTTAGGCCATTTCTGGATTAAGCCGTAGATCATGTGGAAGCATTTTCTGAAAGCTACCTTGGGGGCACCAATAAACTGCATCTTCTGGTACAGGCTGATAAATGTGACTTTTTCCTGTGCTGAGTGAATTGCTTTTGTCTTCCCAATTTCATGGCAGAATTAAAAATTAGAGCACAAAAGAATGCTTAAAATGTAGTCATTATCCTTAGGAGATAGAGTTAAGCTTCACAAAGATTCTAGAAACAGGTAAATAAAAATGGGATCAATGTGTGATCTTGTGAAAGGTGTGTTATCTCAGAGAATCTCAGTTTTTACATTTCTAAGTTGGGGATAATAATCGAAATATCCACTGCATAGCATGGTTGTGAGGACTTAATGAGATATGATATAAAAATAAGGATGGAGCCTAGATCATAGAATATATGTATATATTGTTTTAACTGCCATATACTATGAATATGTTATAAGTCTATATGATTGTATACCATGAAGCATTTAAATAATACTCCAGAATAATATTTAATGACATAAAATGTGTAAATGGAAAAGGAAATTATAACATCATATGCCCCATTTTGGTAAAAATAGATAAACTGGCTGAGAAAATTTTGTTTTTACCAATTATTGAAGGGTCCTATGCAGGTTAGTAATAACCTGAGAGGTCAGGGCAAAGCCATATGTTCCCGAAAGTCATCATAGGTGACTCATTCATGTGCTGTAGAGTTTGGATTGCTGACCCATTCTCATGCCTCTGGTGTGTCTTGCTATCATCCATAATTCTGGTGTTTCTCTACCTTTGACTCTGTGTATCCTAGCTTAACATTTCATATCTTTTCTTTCTTTACTAAGCTTTTAGATTAAGAGAGGGAGGCTAAGACTTGTGCTTTGTGCACCATCTTTAACCTAAAATTGATCATTTGTGCTTTTGTGATTAGGTCTGTGTTAGCTCTGTATTGCAAGTCTTCCTGAATCCTGCTCCAGGCTTTGAGGATACAGATAGATTTTTCCATTTTTATTTTTATTTTTTATTTATTTATCTTTTTAAAGATTTTATTTATTTATTTGAGAGAGAGAGAATGAGAGAGAGCACATGAGAGTGGGGAGGGTCAGAGGGAGAAGCAGACTCCCTGCCGAGCAGGGAGCCCGATGCGGGACTCGATCCTGGGACTCCAGGATCATGACCTGAGCCGAAGGCAGTCGCTTAACCAACTGAGCCACCCAGGTGCCCCATTTTTATTTTTCAAGAGGCATCGACTTTACATCTACAAACAAGAGTTAGAGGAACTTGAAGTCATATTCTGAACTTAACTGATTCTAGATTGCCTACCTACCATCTCAGATCCACTGACAAGTGGTTGCCCTTAGTACTACTTCCTACAACTTACAGGATTGTAGTTGAGATGGCAAGTTGTCCACCAAATACGTGTTCTTCCTCCTCCCCGTGGTGGAATGACTCTTGAGAAGTGTCTGGTACATTTGGGACTGCAACTCTGCAAAGCCACTCCCACCTCCATGTGTGGCCAAGTGACTGGCAAAGACGAGCCAAAGTACTCTGTAATCACTTCCAGACCTGACCCATAAACAATTGTGCTCCTTCATATTCTTTTTCTCTTCTGGTTGCCAGAGTGGAGAGGGTAACCTTGGAAACCATATGTTCAAGATAGCAGAGCTTCTGACAGCTTGGGTCCTTGGATGACTGCATGGAGAGGGGACATTCCACTGGCATTTACACTAGCCTAGGACTGGTACAAGGGTCTGTTGTGCTTAAGCCATTATTTATTTTAGGGTTTATTTGTTATAGTAGTAGGTCTACCATAACTAATACACTGGAATTGGAAAGTTTACCTTTTTGATATTCTCCAAGCCAGGAACACAATATTGTACTTTATTTTATGTCAGGAAATAAAGAAAAAGAACAGTAATTCAATCTCCCTGAGTTCTACCGAGACAACTTCCTAGCTCTAGTTGGTTATCATCTCTGACTTTTACTGGCTGCTCCCACAGAAATTACTCAAGCAATTCCCTGGACTTGTCTTCATCTTTTAAGATCTTCTGATCAAAGTTCTTAAACATAAATTTAAAGTGGCTTAATGAAGGATACAAATATAACTCTTTTCTAAGTAATTTTCCATCTTTATCATTTAAAAGATTGTATGAGGACATGGAAAAGAATAGAACATAATCAAAAGGATAAAGCAAGAAATGACCTTGACTACAAAGTGTATATCTTTCATTAACCTTCCCTGCTAGCTTTAGTGAGATATTCAATTTTACAAGGAACTGTTCCATGCATGAATGTGGAATGTATAATTTAAGCTCACTAAGAAATTCTTTTAGCATTCCTTTTGTTTTGTTTTAGTTCCTGGCAGACTGCCAAGACTTGAAATAAGAGTTATAGATTCTGCATAATATTAAGGAAAATTTAGGAATGTGCAGTATTCTTACATTTCAAATTTCCATTTTTTAAAAAATAAATTAGGGAAATGAGAACACCTCACTTTTTTCACTGTGGAAGTTGTGAAAAGAAATGGACACTGTGATGCCTTAGAGATGAGACTATTTCCTGGGCTTAATATCCCATTCTAACTTTAAATAGTTTAATCTTTGAGTTGTTTGACACTATCTGAACTTATTTACCTTCCCCAAAAATGCTTGTTTTCCCTCTTTCCCACCTGAAATCATTTTGTGTCATGTTTGGTTGCTTTTACTAAATGATTCCTCCTCCTAAAGCCTAATTCCTCCCTCAGCCCGTTCTTTTCTTGACTACTCAGAGGCCTTCCAAACTTTTTTGTTCTTTTTCTTTCCTTGGGTTTTCTGACATTTTTCAGATCTTATTCTTTTATCTAGATCCAGACAGAGTCCTAGATACAGAGATCCTCTCTATTCTAGAACTTAGAATTAGCCAAGTGCTCTGAGTGAGCACTGGAGACAAATCGAGAAGGGAAATTTCTTGCAGTTTCTTTATCTCTGACTGAAAATCATAAACAAAGCCTTAATTAAATACTAGTTTCTTGTGAAATGATCCATTTAAATGGATGGCATCTTAGTACATTTCAATATTGGATTTTATTTAAAAGTCCACTTATATTCCATAAGAGGAGTATGCTCACTACAGGGAGTGAAAACCTCTTGTTTTCCTGTCAAGGATGCCATAGCTTATTTCTCAGGCAAATTTTCCTTCATCAAAGAGGTACTACTTACGGAACCCTCTACTCTGTTGCAGACCCTGGGCTCAGTGAGGTGCTCAGTGATGGGTGGAGGAATGTGAGAAGAAGGAGGTGCTGATATTAATAAAGTCTGTTCTGTATTTTCAGAAAACATACCATCTATTGAGAAAGAATGATTATTCCAGTAACCCAAACACAAACTAGAATTTTGATAATGACATAACAGAGCAACTAAGTGTTGTTTCAAAAGGGAGGGAAAGTTTATGCCCAGTTGTGATAGGGGAAGTTTTCAGATAGTTGTAGCATCTGGCAGTGCTCTAATAGGATGCATGCAGGGCAGGCAGAGCAGGATGATAGAGATTGTGTCTGAATTGAATATATGCGAAAAAACCCAGGGGTGCGAATGGATGGAGTCTCTGTGGGACATCTGGATGACTTTGATTGACCAAACTTGAAAGTAGAGCGAAGGAGATGGATCAAATCAGTCAGAACAGATCCTAAGGCTCTCTAATTCACAATGTTTTCTACCACCCTTCAAAATCCAGCTTAGACATTCAACAATTCTATACATTTCTCAGTGCTCTTCAGGATGTGTGTACCTTTTATCCCCTTTATCTATTTCACCCAACCCTGCCACCCACCTCCTCCCTGGCAACACTGGTGAAAAGCCCTCCCTGATACGCTTTCCCCACCTTCAAAATCGCTTCCTACTCTGTGTCGCTTCCATATCTTATACATCTGTCTACGGAGACATTTGCCACACCATGTGATTATTTACTTGCTGATACTCAGATTGATTGCTCAGGTAGATAGAAAGTTCATCAAGACAGAAGCAGTGTGTCATCTCTGTATTTCTGATAGCAGGTGCCTGCTGCATAGGAAGGAGGAAAGCAGTAAATATTTGTGGAATTTAATTAAATTTTATCAACAGATTTTTTTTTTCTAAATTCAGTCTTTTCCCAGGGTAGTATCTAGTTAAATGTGGTGAAATGCCTGATGAGATTATTGAAAGTCCCCCAATATAAATTTTAAAATACATCTTTGGTATTAGGGTGAACTTTAACTGTACATCTGACGCACATGTCAATGGTGTGAGTAAAAAAATGTGCTTAATAATGGACTGTAATTTTACCATTCCATAGCAGATAACCAGAAATATGGAATCTTCCCAAAGACTAAAAGTTGCAGAATGACTCACCTAGAAACTATATAATTATTTCAGCTATTAACTTTTTTTTTAATCTAAAGCAATTTCTATTTAGAGAGCAATGTATAGCAGAGAGACATTTGTATGCCTAGATAAAATGGATGCATAGTTCCTTAATTTAAGTCACTTTAGATCATATTATTCAAATCTATTCAGCTCAGAATGGAAAGGGGTGTTTAACAAAAACTAGAGGTTAGAAGAATTAATCACTTTTAAAACCTCAAATTCATGTTTGATGACTCATAAAGCTTCTTAAAGTAAATTGTAGGATAAATTATTAAAAAAATTGAACTTTACAGTTAGGCAAACCATGGTTTCCCTCGCTGCCTTGGCTCTGGCCGGCTGTTTGGCCCTGTACAAATTACTGAACCACTCTGAAGGCCAGTTAACACATCTTCAAAATCGTTACAGTATATATCTTACGGGATTGTTTTGAGAATTAAATAAAATTATGTGTGTGAAATGTCTAGCCCCCTGGTGATCTGTGCTGGGAAAATGATAATTATGGCCATCGCTACCACAGGTGCATTGAAATGAGTGGATACTGGACCATTCTCAGGAGAGAGAATTCTGATAAGAAGTGGGATATATTTTTAACCCAACACGAAGGAGAAAAACTGGAGGATAATGTGAGAGATATGTAAGATTATTTTAATAACTCTGAGTGGTAACAATCCAATGTATGTCATTATACTGTTTACATTTATGCCATGGAGACATATCTATTCTTATTCTCCATGACTTGTGAAAGAATTACGCTAACTTTGAAGACCAAACCCAGAGGCAGATGCTCTGATCAATAAGCACAGCTTTTCAGGGCAACAACAGTTTCAAGGGTGACAGCCTTGTTGTAAACTAACTGGCAAGAGGGAACAAATGGTTTTATTTTTATGAAGTTGTGGGATGACAAATTGTCCTGGTTTGTCTGAGGCTGAGGGATTCCTGGGATATGGGGCTTTCAAGTACTATCACCAGAAAAGTCCCTGGCAAAGCTGATCATCCACCGGGGCAGTGGGGGTAATATTAGCATGTAAAGTACCTGGATCTGCTGGGGGTTCCAATGGTACCGAGCAGGCATGCGTGGCAGGAAACCTGGCTCTTTGAACAACATTCTGTAAAGTCAGGTGCAGGAGGGGCTGGCCTAGCTGGTAATCAGCATCTTTAAATATGTGTGTGTGTTTCTGTGTGTGTATTTCCTTTGGCTATAATAGCAATACATCTTGTAGATTTATTGCCATCTGCTCTGTTACGTATTTTATTCCTCTAAGTTTTTTTTTATTGCAGTATAATTAGCATACAGTGTTATATTAATTTCAGGTGTCCAACATACTGAGTCAACAGTTCCATGCATTACTCAGTACTCCTCACGATAAGTGTAGTCACCATCTGTCACCACACAACATTATTATGTTATTGACTATATTCCCTATACAGTACTTTCCAGCTTCGTGACTTACTTATAACTGGAAATTTGTTCCCCTTAATTCCCTTTGTATTTTTTTTTATTCTTATGTTAATCCCCATACATTACATCATTAGTTTTAGATGTAGTGTTCCATGATTCATTGTTTGTGCATAACACCCAGTGCTCCATGCAGAATGTGCCCTCCTCAACACCCACCACCAGGCTAACCCATCCTCCCACCCCCCTCCCCTCTAGAACCCTCAGTTTGTTTTTCAGAGCCCTTTGTATTTTTCACTCATCTCCCCACCCACATCCCCTCTGGCAACCACCAGTCTGTTCTCTGTATTTAAGAGTCTGTTTGTTTGTTTCTTTGTTCATTTGTTTTGTTTTTAAGATTCCATGTATAAAAGTCATATGGTATTTGTCTTTTTCTGACTTATTTCACTTTGATTTCTCTTATTTTTGATGTTTATCTTTCCATCCAGCTCTGCAAGGTAAAGTGGAGATTTTGTCTGTTTTTTGTCCTTTGCAGACTATGGAAATATATAAAAAGAGAATTAAAGTCATTTATTCAAAACCCATTACTTGCAACTCATGAAAAAACCAAAACAGTTACCGTCACTATTATTTTATATTACTTTCTGGCCATTTTTCTGAGTGTACTTATTTATTTTTATAAGTGTATATGTGTGGGTGTATGCCTTTGGCATATAGTTTAATGATATATACATTTTGAATCTTACAATTATTAGCATTATTTTGCATAGTCAATATTTAGTCAATGTTCATTTATATCTACTTAATCATTTATCTGTTTTATTTCTCCTTATTCCAGCCTGCAATTACATGTTAGGTTCTGGGATCATTTTCCTTCTGTTTGAACATTTCTCTTTAGTAGAATTATTTTAGTGCACGTTGTTGGTGGAAGATTCTCTCTTTATCTAAAAGCATCATTATCTCATTTTTATTTTTGAATGACATTTTCACTGGGGATAGAATTTCCTTTGGCATTTCTTTTTATTTCAGAACTTTAAATATATATTTTCATCATTTTTTTGGTTTCCATCACTTCCATGGAGGAGTCAGCCATCAGTCTTATTATTCTTCTTTGTAGGTAACACATCTTTATTTCTCTAGTTCAAATTAAATGCTTCTCCTTTCCTTTATTTTTCAACAGTTTAACTATCATGTACTTGAGTACAGGTTCCTTTGCGCCGATTATTTTTTAGGATTTTTCAGAAATCCTCGAATTTGTGTGATGGTATCTTTCTTCAGTGTTGGAGAAAATGTTTAGCTACTATCTCTTACATGTTGCTTATTCCCCATTCTTTCTATTCCATCCTTCCGGGCTTCTAGTTTACACATTGCATCTAACCTAATTTCAGATGTGGGAATTGTCAGTGGAGGGACTTCCATTTGGTTCTTTCCTAAAGATTAAAATTCTCGGGTAAATTCTCCACTATTTTATCTACTTTTTTATTTTAAAATCCTTATGAGGTAATTATAATATCATTATCAGTTGTGTATCTGTTTCTATTCTTTTTTTTTTTCATGGATTTCAGTTATATAGTCTTTTTTTGGTATGTCTGTTAATTTCTGATTGAATGACGTAAGTTGTATACTGAGATTATTTAGAGATTATTTCTTCTAAAATGGGCTTACCCTTTTTTTAACTAGTAGATAGTGATAGATCATTGCTTTAATTTAATCAGGGACTGTCTCAGTGTGAGCCTTTAATGGTAAGACTGGGCCTACAACTAGTTTAGTAGTAACACACAACAACCTTTATTGGTGGACTTGGACAGGGTGACATGAGTCCCTCACCGTATGAGACCCCCCAGAGGTTTATAGCGTAGGTGTCACCATCCGGAAGGGGAAGAGGGCAACGGAACTCCAAGTGGACAGAAGAACTGGAGAGGAGGCTTAGAGTAGGTGGGGAATCTCTGGGTCAGAGAGCTCCAAAAGATAGCTCGGGGCCTTATAACTACAAAGACTCTGTGTTATCAGTGGGTAGTAACTGTCCTGGGAGGTGTTATGGGGTATTCAAAACATGCAGGCTCTAAATGACTAAAAATCTGGTTATTTCAGCTCTTTTAAAAATTACTGGATGTGTAAAAAATTGAGTTTGGAGCAATTAGGCTTCTGAGCTAATGGGTCTCAGCCTGTAATAAAGAAATAAACAGTCTGGGGGCCAATACATAGAGGCCATCTTTGGCTCATTTGTATCTATAACAGTCTGCAGATTATTTATTTATTTATTTATTCATTCATTCATTCGTTCGTTAGTTCGTTCGTTCATTCATTCATTCATTCATTCATAACCTGGATTTTAAAATTGTTCTAGGAGAGAGCAGTGGCCTCCTATTGACTAGCCCATTCTACCTAAGGTGACAGTCTTTCTTTTAACTGATACTTTTAACCTATTTATCTTTATTGTGATTACTAGCACATTTATATATACTTGTGATTTCTGTGTGTCTCATGCTTTGTTGATTTTTTTCTCCAGTCTTGTTTTATTTTGGAATAATAGGCTTTTTATTATTATTCCTTTGACCTTTACTAGTTTAGAGGTTATAAATAGAGGTTCCATTTCTTTTTTTAAAAGATTTATTTACTTATTTGAGGAAGAGAGAGAAAGAGAGAGAGAGAGAGAGAGAAAACAAAGCAGGGGACAGAGGAAGAGGGAGAGAGAGAATCTTAAGCAGATTCCCTGCTGAACATGGAGCCTGACGCAGGGCTCCATCCCACGACCCAGAGATCATGACCTAAACTGAAATCAAGAGTCCAACACTTAACCGACTGAGTCACCCAGGCGCCCCTAAAGGTTCCATTTCTATTTAGTTAGTGATTACTCTGCCAAATAAACATAATTTTATATTTAAACACACAAAATGCAAAATATACATATATAATAAAATGGATTATTGTGTGTGTTTACACTTCTGAACAATGTAGGAAACTCAATATATTTTCATATTTCTCAGAAGATTCCATCTCCACAATTTTCCTCCATCCCCACACACATGCCCACAGATAATCCTTCATTTTATTTTTAAATTTATTATATATTTTTAAGACTATTTTTTTTTCAGAGCAGGTTGACAGTGAAAATTGAGAAGAAGGTAAGGGCACTTCCCATAAACCCACTGCCCCTGCCCCACATATATAATCTTGCACATTATCAATATCCCCCAAAGTGATACATGTGTTACAATTGATGACCTATATTGACATATCATAATCATCTAAGTTCCATAATTTAGGGTTCGCTTCTGTATAATCTTTTTACTGTGTCCATAGTTTTGCCCTTTACAAAATGTCATAGTTGGAATCATACAGAATATAGCATTTTCAGATTAGCTTCTTTCACTTAGTAATATACATTTAAAGTTTCTCCATTTTTTTTTTATAGCTTGATAGTTCATTTCTTTTTAGTACTAGACAACATTCCATTGTCTGGGTATGTCTCAGTGTCTATTTATCCATTCAATTACTGAAAGACATCTCAGTAGCTTCCAAGTGTTTTTTAAAAGATTTATTTATTTATTTATTTATTTATTTATTTATTTATTTATTTATTTATTTATAGCACAAGCAGGGGGAGGGGCAGAAAGAGAGGGAGAGAGAGAATCTGGAGCCTGACACAGGGCTTGATCTCGGGACCCTGAGATAATGACTGGAGCTAAAATTAGGAGTCAGATGCTTAACTTCCTGAGCCACCAGCCTCCCCCACCACCAATTCTGATAAATTGTGGTTTCATTTTAATTTAGCTATATATATATATATATATATATATTCTCTTGAGATTTTTTCTTTGACTTCTGTGTCCTTTAGAAGTGTGTTGTTTAATCTCCATGTATTTTGAGATTTTCCACTTATCTTTCTGTTATTGATTTATTTTAATTTCACTGTGGTCTGAGAGCAGACATTGTATGATTTCTATTCTTTTAAACTTCTTTTTTTAAATTTTTTTTAAAGATTATTTATTTATTTATTTGACACAGAGAGAGACAGAGAGTACAAGCAGTGGGAGCAGCAGAGGGAGAGAGAGAGGCAGGCTCTCCTCTGAGCAGGGAGCCCGATGTGCAGCTCGATCCCAGGACCCCGGGATCATGACCTGAGCTGAAGGCAGACGCTTAACCGACTGAGCCACCCAGATGCCCTTATTCTTTTAAACTTCTTTAGGTATGTTTTGTGGCCCAGAATGTAGTCTACCTTGGTGAATGTTTCATGTGAGTTTGAGAAAAATGTTTATTTTCTGTTGTTCTGAAGGAAGTAGTACTATGATAGTGGATCTATTTCTCCTAGAAGTTCTATTATTTTTACATTATGTAGTGTGATGCTCTGTTCTTAGGTGTGTACACATTAAAGATTGCTGTGTTTTATCGGAGAATTGATCTCTTTATCATTATGTAATGTCCTTCTTTATCCATTATAAATTTTCGTGCTTTGAAGTCTGCTGTATTTGAAATTAATATAGCTATTCCTACTTTCTTCTGATTGGTGTTAGTGTGGTGTAATTTTCTCCATTCATTTACTTTTATATATGTCTTTATATTTAAAGTGAATTTCTTGTGGACAGCATATGGTTGGGTCATGTTTTTTGATCCATTCTAACGATCTCTGTCTTTTAATTGTTACATTTAGACCATTCATGTTCAAAGTGATCATTGATATAGCTGGATTAATATTTACCAACTTATTACTTTTTTTTGCCCGTATTCTTTGCTCCTATTTTTGTCTTCTACTTTTTCTTGACTTTCGTGGTTTTAATTGAGCACTTTATATAATTTCATTTTTTAAAAATTTCTTAGGATATTCATTATATTTCTTTTTTTTACATTTGTTTTAGTGGTTGTGCTGGAGTTTGTAGTATGCATTTACATCTAATCCAAGTCCACTTTCAAATAATTCTTCTCTCCTGTCCCTTATATCATTGCCGTCTCTCAATTTATTTATATATAAGCATGCATATGCCCATATCTAGAACCCTATTCTTCTAGGTCCTGCTTCTGCCAGGACCTAGAGTGGCATGGTTGTTTTTGGTTAAATGTTAAATGTTTGGAGGGTTCTAGAGGGGAGGGGGCTGGGGGGATGGGTTAGCCTGGTGATGGGTATTAAAGAGGGCACGTACTGAATGGAGCACTGGGTGTTATACACAAACAATGAATCATGGATCACTACATCAAAAACTAATGATGTAATGCATGGTGATTAACATAACATAATAAAATAAAATAAATGTTTGCAAACAAATCTAAAGAGTTACATAAAGAATCAAATTCTCTGATAAAGAATCAAATTTCCCTCATGTCTATTAATTGGCAGATAGAAGGGAAGGGAGAGGAGTACATTCTACCAGAAGTTATCTGCTCTAGGCTATTCTCTACCCAGACAAGTGAGATCTATTGGATTTCTAGCTATCAGGTTTCCCCTGTGTTCTTTAATTGTGTGCATCTGATTTTGCACACAATTCAGGGTAAGAGGACTCTTGGGCCCATTGAGTCCATTGTCACTGAGAATCCTCTCCAAGCCTGTGGTAGTTCTACTTAAGACAAAAAATTTTGTATATATAAAACATACATATATTTTATATCTATTTAATATTAATTATTTAATATTCAATTAAATAATTTAACATTTAAGTCATATATAATCATATAAATATATATTTATATAATTATATATAATTGTATATAATTATATATTCATAAGCATATATAATCAAATATAATGTTGCCTTTATTATTTTGAACAAACTATTATCTGGTAGATCAATTAAGAATAAGAAAAATACACATTTCTTGTTTTACCTTCACTTATTCCTTCTTTGATGTGTGGTCTTCTTTTCTTTATGTAGATCTGCATTTCTCACCTGTATTTTCCTTCTCTCTAAACAACTTCTTTTAACATTTCTTGCAAGGTTCATCTGCTAGCAATAAATTCTGTCCATTTCTGTTTGTCTGAGAAAGACTTTATTTTTCCTTCACTTTGGTGGGATAATTTTACAGAGTACAGAATTATAGATTGGTCATTCCCTCTCTCTCTCTCTCAACACTTTAAATATCTCACTCCACTCTTCTTGCTTGCATGGTTTCTGGGAAGAAGTCAGAGGTAGTTTTTATCTTTGTTATTTTGTGAGGGTTATTTTCCCCCTCTTTGGCTCCTTTCAAGATTTTTTTTTAAATCTTTGATTTTGTTTACTTTGAAAATGATATGCCTATGTGTGGTTTTTTGTTTGTTTGTTTGGCATTTGTTCTGCTTGGTGTTTTCTGAGCTTCCTGGATCTATGACTTGGTGTCTGATATTAATTTGGGGAAATTCTTGGTCATTATTGTTTCAAATATTCCTTCTCCTTCTGATATCCCCATTACACGTTATACCTTTTGTAATTGTTCCACAGTCTTTGGGTATTCTTTTTTTTTTTTTTAAGATTTTATTTATTTGACAGAGAGAGACACAGTGAGAGAGGGAACACAAGCAGGGGGAGTGGGAGAGGGAGAAGCAGGCTTCCCGCGGAGCAGGGAGCCTGATGCAGGGCTCGATCCCAGGACCCTGGGACCAGGACCTGAGCCAAAGGCAGATGCTTAACGACTGAGCCACCCAGGCACCCAGTCTTTGGGTATTCTGTTCATTTTTTTATTGTTTTGTTATTATTCTCTTTAGTTTTTAGTTTTTGAAGTTTCTATTGATATGTCCTTAAGCTCAGAAATTTTTTCCTTATCTGTAACCAGTCTACTATGAAGCCAGGCAAAGACATTCTTCATTTCTGTTATAGTGTTTTCTACCTGTAGCATTTCTTTTTGGTTCTTTCTTAGGATTTTCAGCTTTCTGTTTACATTGTGCATCTGTTCTTTCGTGCCCTCTACTTATCCATTTGAGCCCTTAGCATATTAATCATGGTTGTTTTAAGTTCTTGGTCTTATAATTCCAACATCCTGGCCATGCCTGTTCTCATGCTTGCTCTTGTCTCTTCAAACTGTGTTTTTTGCCTTTTGGTATGCCTTGTACTTTGTTCTTGGTAGCCTGATGTGAGGTACTGGTTAAAAGTAACTGCTGTAAATAGGCCTTTGGTAATGTGGTGCTGAGGTGTGGGAGTAGGGAAAGTGTTTTACAACCCTATGATTAGGTTTTAGTCTTTGAGTGAGCCTGCGCGTCTGCACTGTAAACTTAACACACGTTTCCCAATTTGTTTTCTCTCCTCCTTAGGTTGACAGGATGGCTAGAGTGAGCTGGACTTGGGTCTTTTCCTTTGTCCATATGGAAAGACAGAGGGGACTGGAGTTGGCTATTTCCTTTCCCCAGATCATTAGGCTCCAGTAGAACCCTAGCAGGTTAGGCTCTGGTTAGTTTCTCTTGTGGGCAAGGACTGTTAAGAACAGTGGGCTGTGATGTATTTAAAAATGGTCCTGGGTGCCTGGTGGCTCAGTCGGTCAGGTGTCTGCCTTCGGCTCAGGTCATGATCCTGGAGTCCCGGGATCGAGTCCCGCATCGGGCTCCCTGCTCAGCAGGGAGTCTGCTTCTCCCTCTGACCCTCCCCCACCCCCACTTGTGGGCTCTCTTGCTTTCTCTCTTTCTCTTTCGCGCTCTCTCTTTCTCTCTCAAATAAATACATAAAAATCTTTTTAAAAATTGGTCCTGGAAGCAGAAGGGGATTTTTTTCTCTGATATTTACTGTGGAAACCTGGTTGAGTTCTTAGAAGTAAATCTCACAATATTATGGGTCCTCCATATGACCAGGTCCTCCTAGAGGTTTTTGACTCTCAGAGTTGTCTATGCTGAACCTCCAGCAATTTATCAGTTACAGTTCAGGTTTTTTTCCCCCAACCAGTTCTCACGTTGGTTTGCACTCCTGAGTCTCTACTTT
>NC_058412.1:12866274-12885645 GCF_002201575.2 Neomonachus schauinslandi | reverse complement strand
GTTGTTTTCAATCTGTTCAGCTTTTTACTTGTTAGGTTGGAGTGACAACTTCTAAGCTCCTTACCTGCAGAATTGGAAACTGGAAGTCCTTGTTTTCCTTTAATTTCTACAATATATTTTTTAAACTTACAGTAATAGTTAATTTCACTGAATTTTTATTTTTATTTTTATTTTTATTTAAGCTTGCCAAATATTTTTACTTGTATCTTTGTACATCATTGCTTCTTGTATTCCTTTTCTCATTTCTGGATTTTTGAAATACAGCCTTTATTGATTATTTCAGTAGAATCTTTGAATAACAAATTCTAGTCTTGGGTGACACAAGTTTTAAAAGTTTATCCTTAATTTTGTCTCTGTGTGTATATGCATGTATATGTGTGTGTGCGTAAAAATGATAGTTATTTTCTCTCAATATATTAAAGTATTTAAAAAAATTTCCTGTACATTAATGGTGACTGATGATAAATCTATTGTCCTCCAGATTACTGTTCTTACTCTTTGAAAGCTTTAAAACTTTTCTATTTATCTGTGAGACTTGATGTTTCACTAAATATACATAGAGGTATATTTGTGTGATTTATATTGTTTCGTACTCTGCCTTTTAAATCTGAACACTTAGGTCTTCCTTTAGTTACAACCATTATTTTTTCAAATTTCTTCCTATTATCTCTCTCCCATTTTCTTTATTTCTGGAAGTCATTTTAAACTTGTGTTAGAAATTACACCCATTCTTCATGTTCTTAACTTCTTACATTTTCTCCCTCTTTAACTTTTAATACTAGGGTTTTGTTATTTTTTTCAGATATGCCTTCCAAATTCATGATTCCTGCCCTGTATTGTTTAATTCTCCTAGTAAGTATATTTTTAAATTATAAGTTTTTATTTGATTTCTTTTGTTTTATAATCTTTTACTTGGTCTTTTGAATATTTACTTATTCTTTATTACCTTGAACATTTCACATATACTTACTGTAAAGTTTTATTATCTTGAATTCTACAGTGAGAACGTTTCCTTTTGTTCAATCCGCAGGCTGTCTTTCTTGGCGTTATGCTTTTTCATAAATAATATTGTAGATACTTCATGGATTTCCATAGATGCTTTGGTCATTAGAAGCCTCCCTACTGAAAGATCTCATAGATGACTTTGCACAAGTTTCATGGGATTCCCTACTGTTAACCAGCTTTTAGGCTAGGTTCTTAACTCCAGATTTTTTGAAATATTCAGTTAATATAAACCTGAGAGCAAAGCTAGGTTTTGGATTTCTGGTGATTGATTCTCTTTCCAATCACAGCCTGGAATAAGCTACTTTCTTCTTTTCTGTGATCTAGGGAAATGGGCAGGTATTTTTCAGTTCAGATGGTGTCCCCTGCTGCTTTCCTCTAATATGTGGGATCTCTGACCCAATTCTAGCTTCCATGTGGAAGTTAAAGCTCTAGTTCCTAATGTGTGTTTCAGATTCCAGTCTCCCAGTGAACTCCACAGCTCCAAGCACTGGTCACCACAACATCTAAGTGTTTCTTTTTCCTTCCTGGGACCTAGAAAATTCCCCCTTTTTTATTTGCACAAATTAAAATATCTATTTCTGGGGTGCCTGGGTGGCTCAGTTGTTAAGCGTCTGCCTTTGGCTCAGGTCATGATCCCAGGGTCCTGGGATCAAGCCCCGCATCGGGCCCCCTGCTTAGCGGGAAGCCTGCTTTTCCCTCTCCCACTCCCCCTACTTGTGTTCCCTTTCTTGCTGTCTCTCTCTCTCTGTCAAATAAATAAATAAAATCTTTTTAAAAAATATATTTCTGGTGGTTTGAGTTTGGAGAGGAAATTCTTGCATCTATTCATGTTGTGTTTTTGCCCGTAAATTTCTACTTAATGGCCATTAAAACATTGTCATTGACTGTGCTGCTAAGATTTCTTTTCTTCCTTTTTAAAAATTTTTTTAAGATTTATTTTATGTATTTTAGAGAGAATGAGAACATGGGAGCCGGGGTGGGGAGGTGTAGAGGGAGAGGATCTCAAGCAGACTCTGCAATGAGCCCAGAGCCCAACACAGAGCTCAATCTCACAGCCCTGAAATCATTACCTGAGCCAAAATCAAGAGGTAATCACCTATCCGACTGAACCACCCAGGCGCCCCTAAGGTTTCTTTTTAAGGAGGCAGTTTGACAAGTGCACAAAATTCTTGAGGATGTCCATTCCAATAGAGAAAAGGAGTAAAGACCCTAAATCCCCAATGAGAGAACATCTTCAAATAAATGATGTACAAAAATATATTGGAATATTATGGAGCCAGTAGATATATTGTTAAATAATATTTATTTTTATGGAGACATAAAATTATCATTAAGGTGATGAAGATGAAAATGGTAATACCTACTTCTTATATAGAGCTTGCACTGTGCCAGATACTATTCTAAATTACACATAACGCATCCTAAAATAACCCTGTGATTCCAGTAGTATTATTTTTCTCTCATTTTCCAGATGAGGAGAGTTGCAGAAAGTTAAATAACTTGCTCACGGTAACAAACAATATGACATGATTGTGTAAAATAGGGGAACACACACACATATCTACAAAATATCCCTCTTGATTGAAGAATACCTAGGGAAATAATCTCTTGGTCACTTCTGTGGAGGTAACTGGTAGCTGGGGAGAAGAAGTGGAGGAAGACTTAAGCTTTGATCCATGTGAATAGGTTAACTATTTTAAAATCAAATAAATGCAGAAGTTACCTGGGCCAGGGTCTGGTATTTAAATGAATGCAAAAGAGGAATATTGAGGATTTCAGACGAAAGAAGTATGTGGAGCAAATGGTCTGGGGCACATGTGAAGAACAGTGAGTATTTGTGGCTGGCCAGGAGGTAGAGTGCCTGAAGTGGGAATAATGAGGACATAATGTGGGTCAGTTTATGCTTGAGACTAGTTGTTTATATCACTATTGCTCGTTGCTTATAGTGACTTGTCATATGGATAAGTGCTGTTGTGATAGCAGGTTTTCAAAGGTGTTGGCACAACTCTGATCAGCTCCTTCTCTCAATTCTACATCCTCCTTCTATTCTTTCTCTGAAGTTTATTTATGCATTTCAGAAGAAACCAGATGCTACAATTGAATTAAATCATTGTAGTGGAACAAATTCCCTTTTTGTGCCTTGAAGGAATAGCAAGTTACTATTCCTTTATTTCCCAAATTCTTAGTAGATCATTTATGTTTTCTTTTAAAATTTTCACCCTTAATCGGTTCCCAAGATACTTCCAGAGGTTCATTTTTCTATCATTAAACCTCCTGTCCTGGATGAAGATATTGGAAATAGCAGTTTGTCTCAAAGTGGAGTGCTTTTGCTATGCAAATTTACGTGGGGGAGGAGAGCTGATGACCATAGGGAATAGTTCGGATGACCTTGAGGACACCAAGAGATAATTTTCCCAAGATAAGAGGACTCTGACAATTTTACCCTTTTGTGGAGAGACAGCCAGAAAAGAGAAAGAGGGGGAGAGAGAGAGGGAGAGGAGGAGGGGCGGGGAGGAGAGCCAGTGGGAGAGAGGGGGAGAAGGGGAGAGAGGCGGAGAGAAAGAGAGAGGGAGAGAGAGAAAGAAAGAAACCCTACCTATTTAAGAATCAAAATTTGGATACTAAAACTGGCTGAGTCTTTGATTAGCTATGTGATATTACAATTCCTCTCCTGCAACACCTCCCCTTACTGTATGGGTCACATTGTCTGCATCAAAGTAAGGGTCTTTATATTGTATCGTTTTATATTAGAACAATTCTATTCTTTTTTTTTTTTTTTAAGATTTTTTATTTATTTATTTGACAGAGAGACACAGCGAGAGAGGGAACACAAGCAGGGGGAGTGGGAGAGGGAGAAGCAGGCTTCCCGCCAAGCAGGGAGCCCGATGCGGGGCTTGATCCCAGGACCCTGGGACCATGACCCGCGCCGAAGGCAGCCGCTTAATGACTGAGCCACCCAGGCGCCCCCTAGAACAATTCTATTCTAATTTGAAGGGTGTCTTTGAGAGTGTGAAGTAGAGTCAATGTCACATTCAAAGAACATTGCTGGTCACAGAAGTATTCTGCTTCTGTCTGGGAGTCTAATCCTGGGAATCTGATTTCAGAGCTGTGTTCTAATTACAATGCTATACAACCATATCCCTGGTGGTGGCTGAGGGAGTGTGGAGCCAGGGAAAGACATTTCAGAGCTCATGCTGCAAGTATACCAGTGGTCTGTTTGTCCATCTTTATATCAACACATGTATTAATTACTGTAGTTTTATAACAAATCTTGACATCCTTTAGAGTAAATTCTCAGACATTGTTCTTCAAACCATCTTGGCTATTTTCAACTGTTTGAATTTTCAGATACACTTCAAAATCAGCCTGTCAATTTCCACAAAGAAACTTTTCTTTGATTGTAATCCTAATTCTTATAATTTAATTTTCACTGTGGAAGAGCAAGTGCTACTCCCTCTTAATATAGGAATATGGATCACATATCTTAAAAGAGATAAGAAATCTTCATTCTCCCCAGTTGACCACTAGAACAATAAAAGGAATGAGATTATGTAAATACAAGCCTTTGAGGTCTTGAACTCTCATTTAATTCATTATTCTCATGGGCACTAGTATAATCTTCTCTGTTATCATTTATGACACTTGACTTCAGTGTGGAATTCTAATTTTTAAAAGGTCTTTAAAAATAGTTATTTATCAGCTCACTCATATAGTCCAACTTTTGTGAAGCCTATCAGTTATGTCAGTGAATGTGTCTCAATTAATAATAAGTCTTGTCACGGACCTTTAAAACTCAACCCCAAAACTTGAGCAAAACAAAGTTTGAAGGTCCATATTCTTATAATGACATCTATTCTAATTTCTATTTTAAAAATGATTGACAGACTCCCTAACTTCTATAATCTGACATTTTCTTCTTCTTCATTTTATTTTATTTTTAGTGATTTTATTTATTCATTTGAGACAGAGAGATACAGAGAGAGAGAGAGAGAGAGAGAGAGCATGGGCAGTGGAGAGACAGAGGGAGAGGGAGAAGCAGGCTCCCCGCTGAGCCAGGAGCCAGACGTGGGGCTCCATCCCAGGACCCTGGGATCATGACCTGATCCGAAGGCAGACACTTAACCATTCGAGCCAACCAGGCACCCTTCTTTTATTTAAAGATTTATTTATTTGAGAAGGAGAGAGAGCATGAGCAGAGGAATGGGCAGAGGGAGAGAATCTCAAGGGGACTCCATACCAAATGCAGAGCCAGATATGGGGCTTGATCCCACAACCTCGAGATCATGACCTGAGCTGAAGCTAAGAGTCAGTTGCCCAACCAACTGCACCACCCAGGTGCCCCGGTCTGACATTTTCTGCTATCATATTTTGCTGCTTTCAAACTCTTCAGGCTGTCTCCTTCGCCTTGTCATTCTTTCCAACATGAATAGTCGCCTCTGCCCCATTTTCACCTGCTGGGAGTCTGTGTAATCATAAAACTTGCAGCACCCAGACTGTCTCACCCCAGAAACTACTGCTGATAACCTGGGTCAAAGTGATCTCTCCTCACTGAATTCTTAGAACTCTTTGTATGTCTCTCATGTACTTACCTTGTTCTGTTTTGTGTTTATACAAGCCACTTCTTCCTAGCAAGATGGCAAATATCTTGATGGCAGGAACTGATTATAATAAATTTGGTATTCACAATGCCTAGCCCCATAACCAGTATAGGAAATGTACTCACCGCTCGTTTGATGAATGGATTAGTTAATGAATTCAGTGAGTAGAGGGAATGTCTCAATATATCCATGGGCAGGCATTTGGGCTTATGCGGGAGATGGACAGAACGTGTTAACTTTAAAAAAAAATCCCAGACAGTTGCTCCTCTCAGATGAGAAGCATATGTTAGAGTCAACAAGAGAATCAGGTGGTACTTGTTGCCAATACATTTATTGTTTCCATCTAGGGACATTGGCCCTCCTAGTGTGCTCTCCTGGGGCTGGGATGACTATCTCCATGTTCTGAGGACAATGTATTCTCTTGGCCTTCGAGGCAGAAACATGGGCTGTGCTATAAGTCATATCAGATCTTGAATTGATGCTTTCACCTTCTCCTTAAGATAAGCCTGAAATTTCATTCTTTGAAGAAAAATGAGAATGTGGCTTGTTTATTGTGAGAACATAGGTCATCTAAAAAGGCAAACAGTTTTCAAATTAAAGATGGTATCTCATGTACTAGAGACAACGGGAATGTGAAGGCTGCCCTGAGCCACAGGAAGAACACACCTCCCTGGTTGGGAGCTAATGCTGTCTCATCTTGGGAATGATGACAAGTCACTTAATCTTTCAGGGCCTCAGTCTTTCAGCATCCACTGGGAAAGAGAATTTCCTGGTATCACGGTGAGGATTAGATATGAGATATGGTATCACGGTGAGGATTAGACATGAGATAATGTATATGGATGTGCTCTGTGAACTCTCCAGTGCTGGACCATTGTGAGGAAGTGTTCATAATGGAAGCAACCACTGATGGGGTTGACAAACAATTGAACTGGGAATTTGATGGCCCATAGCTGAGATCTGCAAAGTTAAAAGCTGACTATTTCTCTGGTCTAAGCAGTGTAGGTTGGGGAAGAGTCTGTGGTTTCTCTGGCTTGACCTCTCCCTGTCCTTGAATCTCTATAAAATGAGAGTTTGAAAGCCACCATCTTATCTCAGTTGATCTCACTGCTCACTTATGTTCATTACTAATGCTACTTTACAGATCACAAACCTGAAACTTTATGCCTTGCTCCAGGTCTAACAATCAATAAATAGTTGAGCTAAAACCTCCACACAGGTTGTAGGACTCCAAATTACGTGTTTCTAGGAGAGAATGATGATTCTATCCACTTTGTGACAACAGCAGGGAGGGATTAATAAACCTATGCATTTATAAAAACTGACTCTTGGCTTTCAAAATGGAGAGTTTACTGTGATTATGTAAGTGTAAATCCTTCTTATGTTCGTAAGTTGTAAACACTGAAGAGGATGAATTATTTAACAGAAAGAAACAGCTTGTCATCTATCATTGCAGAGTGAGGAAGGGAATGTTTGCTGGTAGAATTTATGACTTTGACATCTCAATTTAGATTGTCCCTTTGGAACACCCAGATATGCTGAATTTATATAATCTGCATTTATACAGTTTATATATGTAAACAAAATAAGCTCTGGAGGAAAAATTCCATTTTACAGGTACCTATAGCAACTCTTGGAGTATTCTTAGATTTCTCATTGAAATTGCAGATGGGAAGAAACCTTCAAAACCTTGTAGCATAATCATGTCTGATACTTTGACTCTCTCTTTGAAATCATTAGCCCATGCGCACTCTACCTTTGTTTGCACCCCTCCCTAGTGAACAGGCTGTAAGTCCAAAGGGGAAGCACATGGGACTTGGAATCCGAGACATGACCTGAAATCCCAATTCTGTCCCTTAGAGGATACGATCCTTGACTTGTCACATAATAGCTATGTTCATGCTTTCATTTATTCATCATTCACCCACAGATACTGACTGAGCATCCACCCTGTGGTGGGTACTGTGCTGAGAGCTACGGACTCCCATCTAATATATACATTATGGCACTTGCCTTCACAGAGATGGAGGGCAAATAGAGATGATATGATAAGATAATGGATTTGAAAGTGATTTTACAATGGAAAAATCTGAAAGGATGTTAGGTCTTATCTCCTAGGGTAGGACATTAGTGGTGATAGCATTAAAATATAATTTCATAGCAAATGAAATTTTGGTTTAAATAAATGATGGGAATAGATCTGGGGGAAAACAGGCTGCTCTGTGGGGCTTTGCCCAGTCAGAGATGCCGTAGGAACATGGTGCTTATTGTCCCGGGGGAGGACTGTGGGGGTGGAGAGGGCCCTGAGTTGCAGCAAGGTTTTGGAAGGCTGTGGAATACGAGGAGCTGAGGCAGTGTTAACAGAAGACTGTGCACTGTGGGATGTCATCCAATCTCTCAGCTATCCAAATTTTCCTGAATGTTACCAAACTCATGGACTACTGAGTAGGATTAGATTTGTCCCAGGGAACAGTGAAGGGCCTGGGCTTCAGGTCTAGGTTTTACATGGGACAGAATCCAGGTCACACTTATTGAAGTGAAGGCAGAGAAGACTATGTAAGAGGAAGGAAGGCGTGAGAACCTAGGGAGTATTTGGAATTGCCACAGACCCAGGAATGATATTTGGTCCTTATTTAACGAGATCACTGCATCTGTCTACTTTTGCTGTGTACTGCAAAATCAGTCTAGCTTATGCCTCATGTTGTGTGTGGGTCCACTGCTACTCTGTTCCACACGGTTTTATTCTGTCATCTAAGCTGAGGGAGCAGCCCTTAATTGGGACATGCTAGTCTCATGGCAAAAGAAAAAGAGTGGTGTTGGAATTATGTAATGGTTCCTAAAGCTTCTGCAAAGAAATATTACTTCTGCTTACATTCATTGGCCAAACAAATTACACAGCCAAGCCTGATGTCTGTGTGGCAGGAAGGTATGATCTTCTTACAGAAAGGGGAAGTAAATAACTTAGAACTGTCAGGAAGCTTCAGAAATATCTAAGGGCAGGGAGACATCAGCCAACATCAAGATTACATGAATATATAAGCAAAGTAGTCTTTGGAGAGCTAGAATTTTTCCAGCTCTCAAACTGGAAAAGATGGTGGGGCATTGGAGGGATGGAGAATGGAGTAGCAATAAAGGTTGCACATGAAAAGATAGGTTGGGACCAACTTGAAATAAGTTTTGAGTACCACGAAGAGAATGTACATTTTATTTTTAGAAAGTGAGTAGTTAAACTATTTTTTATGCAGATCACTAATAATTTTAGCACTCTTTTCTAGTGGTTGTGTGAAGGATGAATGGAAGAGATAAGAAATGTAGATAGAAAAATCAGCTGGATATGGGTAGAAAAGTCCAGGGAAGTAATAACAGTGGGAAGAATGCAAATAAAAATATAAGGAATGGTCAAAAGTTTCAGAGATGTATTTGGCAGGACCTGGCAGCAGGTTTGTTGTCATCGAGCTGGGAAGAATTCTACCGGTGCACAATCCTATTAACATGAGGTTTACAAAGGATATTACTAGAGTAAATAATATGGTAGCAGGGTTTACTTAGCTTCCTTAGAAGCAGAAGCTCCCTTAGAAGCATATTAACAGTCTCGTCTACTCATAGTGACCTTGAGGAGCAAATCAAATTCATTGGCAGGGTAGAAATCTGCTGGTCCTCACTGGTATGAGTGTAGCAGTTATTCATGGCTTGTGTGCATTCTTATTGGCCTTTTCTGACTGGTTGGGGTCCATGACCTATAGGCTAAGAAATATTTTGAATGCCATTTTTGCCCACCAGGTCACTTTATCCATTTATTTTTCTAGTCTATACAGTATCACTGAGTGGGGACAGAAATGGATATCCAAATTCAATGATTCCATCCTCTTCCCCAGAACACAGGGTTATGTTGCTTTATCGGCCTATAGAGAGCTCATAGGAAAACCATATTTATCCATATCTGAACATTTGGCATTCACCAGTGGCCTCCTTATTTCTCCATTAGGAGAGGAATAAAGTTCCATCCTGCTGAAGGGGAGGTGGGTGGGGTGATGGGTTAAACAGGTGAAACAGGTGATGGGCATTAAGGAGGGCAAGTGATGTGATGAGCACTGAGTATTATACGCAACTGATGAATTGTTGAACACTACATTTGAAACTAATGATGTACTATGTGTTGGCTAATTGAATTTAAATAAAAAAAAGTTCCATCCTTACAGCATAACTCATATCAATCTCCAAGAGTCTTGTTCTTTCTCACTTCCTTGTTGTGTAGCACAAACATCTCCCATTTCTCTTGGTACCAACATTTCCAGATTCATTGAGCTAGCATCTGACCTTCCATTTGCCAAGAATCCGTGGGTTTTGCACATTATCATAAATACTGCTTGTTTAAGCTTTGTTATATCCAAGCACCTGAGTTAAAAAAATGTTTCCCTGGGGACACATGGGTGGCTTGGTCACTTAAACATCCACCTCTTGGGGCGCCTGGGTGGCTCAGTTGGTTAGGCGACTGCCTTCAGTTCAGGTCATGATCCTGGAGTCCCTGGATCGAGTCCCGCATGGGGCTCCCTGCTCGGCAGGGAGTCTGCTTCTCCCTCTGACCCTCCCCCCTCTCATGTGCTCTCTCTCTCATTCTCTCTCTCAAATAAATAAATAAAATCTTTAAAAACAAAAACAAAACAAAAAAAACATCCACCTCTTGATTTCTGCTCTGGTCGTAATCTCAGTAATCTCAGGGTCGTGAGATCCAGCCCTGCCTCTGGCTTGGGTTGGGCATGCAGCCTGCTTACGAGTCTCTCCTCCCTCCCCCTCGGCACCTCCCCCACCACCCTCTCTCCCACGTGCACGCTCTTGCTCATAAATAAATAAATAAATAAATAAATAAATAGACAGACAGATAAAGTCAAAAACAATGTTTCTCCAGTATCCCCAGACATGGAGGAACCTCTGTTGCTCTTCTTTCCTTTTGAGATAAGAGAGATTCATCTTGTCCTTTTGAGTTCTTTTCTGCACACACAGCCCTCCAATTTCATCTTTTTTTACATCACACACCAAATTATGGTGTTGTTCCATTAATTATATACAAGTAATATTTTAATAACATAGCACTCTTATCCATAAATTAGATCTGGTCCCCTAAGGCTTCTTATTAACTGGCATTTTATTATTTTAATTTCAGTTAAGTCCTATTATCTCCTTCCAGAATACCTTTGCAAGCATCTTATTCTCTGTCCATGTCTTATATGTTGGTATTTCTCAAGATACTTAGTACCTCCCCACCAAAAACATCCTGCTTGATCTAGTTCATCAACTGCTTATATTTATAGAGAAAAACTGGAATTTTCTCTTAAATTCTCACATATAGACTTGCTCTTTCATTTTGCTGATTAGCAGGGAAACTGGTTTTGGTTTCTAGCAACTGGGGAAATTGAAGGACTTTTGTATAAGATAAAGAAGCAACTACTTCTTGCCATGTACTCTCATAGTCCCATTTTCTGCCTGATGTATGATTTCTTTTCCCCATCTTCTCCAAGTTTAGTTGGAACTTTCCATGCCCATTTACAACCTAGTCACTGAAAGCTGAAATCTGTGTGTGTGTGTGTGTGTGTGTGTGTGTGTGTGTGTGTGTTGTTTATGTTCTTTCTTTCTGGTGCTGCTTGTGGTTCACGCAACAGAAATATCACTACCTATACTCCACTGACTGGTACTTGGATGAGCGACCCCAGGTCCAGAGCATGATAGCCCCTAAATCAGCAGGCACAATAAACTGAATCTTGCCAAATATTTCTTTGGCTCCCCCAGGTTGGAAAACCTAGATCTATATGCTACCTGGCCAGTTTTCATTCCTTCTAGGGACTTTATTCCAGAAGTGTTGCTAGAGATAACTAAAAATGAACTTGAGACATTTACAGATGATTGGACAATTAGGTATAATTGAGAATGCCTCTCCTTAAGCAATATATGAATTATTGCTGTACTTCTTCTGTGTATTGTGAAATATAACATCTTTCTTTAAAAACAAGGTTAAAATTTGGTACAGTCATAAGGGATTAACTTACATAATTTGAAAAATAAAAAGCAAAGACTTAAATTTTTAGAGCTAATCTTAATTCCCTAGCAACTGTGAGTTCTTTGCCTCTAGCATACATAGGTCCACTGGACTTCCTATATGTTATCAGACCATTGCTGGATTTTTTGGAATGCCCCATGGAACATTCAAACTCAGCACATCTAAATTAACCCATCATATGTCCTCCCAATTCTTCTGTTTTCCACATCTTAGTGAATGTCTCCACCATTCATGAACTCTGTTAAGTCAGGAACAAGGATGTCATCATTGGTATCCTCTTTTTTTCTCACTTATCAGTTTCTCAGCTCAGTCCATATTTCCTCCAAACTTTTGAATTTATATTCTTTTCACAGTTCTCACTGCTGTGCTATAAGGAAGTTCACCTGAACTTGCCCAAATTACTCTAATAGTTGATAATCTGCTTTTTATTTTAAAGATTTTATCTTTAAGTAATCTCCGCACCCAACATGGGACTCAAACTCACAACTCTGAGATCAAAAGTCATGTGTTCTACTGACTGAGCCGGCCAGGCACCCCAACAGTCTTCCAATTGTGTTTAATTTTGTAATGTTCGGGCGCCTGGGTGGCTCAGTTGGTTAAGCGACTGCCTTCGGCTCAGGTCATGATCCTGGAGTCCCGGGATCGAGTCCTGCATCGGGCTCCCTGCTCGGCAGGGAGTCTGCTTCTCCCTCTGACCCTCCTCCCTCTCATGCTCTCTGTTTCTCATTCTCTCTCTCGCAAATAAATAAAATCTTTTTAAAAAAAAATTTAATTTTGTAATGTTCTATATTGCATATGCTGGTCTTTTCTTTCCAAATAAAGTATTTCTCAAAGGTAAATATCATATTTCATACCTTTTGGTATCCTTTTCTTGTGAATTATGGTGCTAGGGCTATAAATATATAGATTAGAAGTTGAAGTTCCTTTTAAGGGGGTCCATGGCATCTTTCTTCTTCACACATCAGATCATGATCCCCCTGGATCAAGGCTGAAATTGGGCCTATTGCCTAACTGAACTTGTGGAACTCTGAAGCAGTCTGTTGTAATATTGCCATGCTTTAAGAGCTGGAAAAAATTCAAGTGAGACCAGAAGCAGCCAAGCTGAACTTTCACTGACGCTGCTGCCACTCCTGGGGGTTTAGTGTCTCTGTTCATCAAAAGACATGTTTTCCCTACTTAATGTACTTACCATGTGGTTTTATTAGAATGAATAGCTCTCTCCTTGTAAATGGATTTGGTTGGAAATCCAATTTCTTTCAGGGCCAGTGGGAGAGGTCGAAGGGCCATAAATATTCCTCCTCTAAACTGTTTATAAGTAAAATGGCATTGCTGCGAAGGCCCAGCAAATGTCTTACTATACTAAGTTATGTACAAATCCCTGGCAATCTTTTCTTTCTTTCTTTGATGGAAACAGATTGCATTGTTGTCTCACAGTCATGTGTTATGCTCATGGGTGTCATGATGGACAGCAGTGTTTATCAGAAGGAGAGTGGATCACCAGGACATCAACCCTAACTCTCAGCCTTTCTCCTAAAGTTGGAATGAACACTGTCTTATCAATCTTCCCTCATTGTTTTATCTAGTGCTGGATCGAGGAGACCTGGGAAGAACTGACTAACCCCTCTGCCTCTGGTTTGCTTGACTCTGGGTAAGGCCTGTTATCTTTAGTCTTATTTTTCTGGTGTTAAATGAATATATTCTCATCTATGCATTCTTCATATGATTGAAGTAAATGCAGATTTCATCCTGTTTTCAAAATTAGCACTTAATCCATTCCATGAGATAATTAATTTCATGAAATATTTCTGGGTGGAATATATGTACAGACACAGAGGTGATACAATGCTCTTGCTTTTGCATTATCTCATGATTTTTCTCTTCAGAGTGGGGACAATGGGCAAAAGTTTTTATATTGTTTTCTTCATTTGAAAAATGAGGTTCAGTAGAGAAGAAAAGTGAACTATAATGTATTGAGTATCTACTATATGCCAGCCATATGCTAGGTGCTAAATATATAAACTGGATAGTCACAAGCTGATTCCATTTACATCCACTCTTGGTTGGGTTTATATCTACCCTGGGATGGCTTTCCCCTTGTGTTTTTATCATCCCCAGAGGTTCCTAAGACACCAGTGCTAGAGGCTTAATTGGGTCCAGTATCACTGAGAGGTAGATTAAACTTACATAAGAGTTCATTGGAATGTGGATGACGGCATTTCTGGAAGGCACATCTTCATCCCAAATACTCATCAGTAATAGTCCAACTCGGGAAAATGTTGTGGTGTTCTCTGGTGAGCAGCAAGAAAGAGAACTAGAGCTGCAACAATATAAAATAGGATAACAAAATGGGACTCTTGGTATTTTATTTAGGGCTAAAAGTCCCAAAGACTGAGAGTAATACGAAGGAAAGATGAGAGATCAGCTGGTCAAGGACGTCCTCAAATTTGAGTTCTCAGTTTTGAGATCTTAATATCTACCTAAAGGTACATTCAGATATTAAAATCCCTTAAGGCTGAGGAGGTTGAGAAGGGAAACTTTTTTGAATGAGAAGGCTTTCTTGGGGAGAGAGCTGTTGACATACAGTGTGTTTCTGCTACCCTTTTCCTTACCCATACAGGAGGGGAGAGCATGCAAAGAACTTAGAGAAACAATCAGAATAATCGACGTATGTCCCTTAGAGTTTTTGAGAGGAATGTATCAAGGCAAATCTATGCCCCAAAATTTGTCTCTAAAGGCAAGTCTGGCAGAAACACCCTGTGTCAGAGGACCCAATTTAGATGGCTGTACAGAGAATGAACTCTGTGTGTCCTCCAGGAGGGAGCTGGTCTGGGTCATCTTAGATCCTTCTGAGAAAACTACCCAATGGAACAAATAACGCCCAAAGAGGGAGAAGCCCATTACATCCCCAGAACTTATTTAACCTTGTAACTGGAAGTTTGAACTTTTCACCACCTTCACTCATTTTGCCAACCCCAGGTAACCACCAGTCTTCTCTGTATCTACGAGTTTGTTGTTTTTAGATTACACATAGAAGTGAGATCATACAGAATTTGTCTTTCTCTGTCGGCTTTCGCTTTGAGTAAAGATTCTCTTTACAGCATCCCTGAGAGCAGCCATCCAGTCTATGCCTGATTGTTTACACTGAGGATGTCTCACTGCCTCCCTTGAGGCTTGTCCCCATGAAGATACAGTTTTCTCTTGAAAACAGAAGAATCAGATAGAATTTCTCCAATCCGTGTGTAGATTATTTAGCTCCAGACTGTAATAAATGAGATGATTCATTTTTATTATAATGATTATAACTGACAGAGATTCCAGTCCCTTCCTGGGTAATAAGAGAACAGACCATTATATGTTTTGTTGTTGTTGTTTTTCCTTATTTCTTACTGCTGTTTAACTCAAGGAAAAAAGGTTTCCTAAGATCCGATCTGTTCTAGATCTAGCCTTTCCAGCATATAACAAACATTTCAAATATCAAAGTTATGGTAAATGTAAAAATAAAGTAACATGCATCTTATGTATAGCACCATAGACCAGGTGGCCGATAACAACAGAAGTTTATTTCTCACTGTTATGGAGGCTGATAAGTGCAAAATCATTGTTCGCTGAGGGCCTGTAAACTGGATCATAGGCAACTGTCTTTTCACTGTGTCCTCACATGATGGAAGGGATGAGGGACCTCTCTGGAGTTTCTTTTCTAAGGGTACTAATCCCATTCAAGAGGGCTCCCCCTCTCATGGCCTGCGGTCCTACCTCCAAATATCGTCACACTGGGGTGAGATCTCAACAAATGAATTTTTGAGGGACACAAACCTTTAGTCTATACTAGGGACCAAATCTGAGACATAGGGTAAATGCTTGCTGTGCCCAGGGCATCCACAATAAGATATTTCTTCAAATGTATTCTTAATAAGTTTCTTTGTGTCCTCATTGGCCTCTCTGCTTTTAAAGACTAGCGGATTGGAGAAAATTGAATTAAATGAATTCAAAAGCTTTGCAGTGTAGGGAAGAAAAGGACAGTATCTAGGTTTGTGATTTTATTATTTTAGTTATTAGGCTTCAGTCTTTCTCCAGCATCTACATTTCAGTCCCCAAAGCCTGAATCTGGGTGACTCTGAAGCTATTGCAATAAGCATGCTAAGGTTTGAGTTTATCTCCCTCAACGATCACATTGCTGTTAGGCTCCATGGCTGCTATTTTATTAGTCTTCCCTTTAGGTTTTGGTAAATTTGCTAAGTTATGGGGACAGAAAGAACTCACAAATTTCCAGAGGGAAGGGAGATGTGCTCTGAAACAACTAATGGACATTTGAACAGCAAATATTTATGAAGCACTTTTTATGTGCCATACAATTTGTTGGGTGTGAAGTGTAAAATGATAAATTACACAGGGTGTCCTCAACATGCTCACAGTTACTGACACGAAAAGGGCTGAGTGCACCAGAGGGTTGCAGGTGTTATGAAAGACTGCTCCCACCATGTTAGCTTGGATTCAATGCAAGTCTTGTGAGTTTTGATAGAAAGTATTTTTTATGTATTGCTAAAAGTTCATGTGCCAAGAAGGACTAAATAATTTGCTACCCCATTACTTTCTCTTCTCATAAAGCTATTCCCTTATAATAAAAAATTCTAATAAAATAATATGGCCTACCGTTTTGTGTCCTAATTCTATTAGTTGGGATCAAAGGCCTATAGAGGTAGAATGTGCAGTCTCTGATGTAAAATCAATGTAGAACAAAGCTAAAGAGTATTTCTAAGTGTCAAAATAGGTAATATCTTTGCTTAATTATGTGAAAGAATCATAGCAGCAATATATCATATTGTCAGTTTAACTAGAGCAACTAACATAATTGACTCTTATTTTGACAACAGGCAGGATATATAGGTATAGTTTAGATTGTATAATTATATGAATATCCAGGTTTAGATTGTTTAGTTATATGAGTATCCAGGTTAAACAGTAAGAATTCAGTTTTATTTTTGCCAGGTAAAAAAATTGGTATTGACATCTCATATAATGTAGGAAACTTTTAGGAAGCTTTAAATTTAGAGTTTTAGTGAACCTGAATGAAATGTAGCATGAGCCCCCAAAACAGACATTTGAAAGTTTAAGTTTGTCATTTTCTTTTAAGATATGTATTATCCAGACCATAAAGTATACACAATCAATGAAAGAGAGTATCAAGGCATATTATTGTCAGCAGATAAAAAAATATTTCAAAATCAAGATATTACCTATCGAATCTAAGGAAAAGATTGGATGATATAATCTCAAAGGTTAATAATTAATAGAATTTACTTATACACATAGCTCTATGTTATAATTGTGAATTAATTGTTAGACTAAGGTATTTCCCTATAGCTACGAGTAGACAGCAGTTCTAAGGTGGAATCAAGAAAAAATAAACTAACCCAACCACAATAATGTATTATCACATGTTGAAAAGAACACGATTATTTTTATTATGAACTTAAATTTTAGAAACTGTCTGATTTGACCATATTAAGAATGGTATTGGAGAATAGAGTGGCATGGTAAGATAGTAGATCCAGTGTCAGAAGATAAGAGAGCCTATGTCTGATCTACACTGCTGCTGTTTGGCTCGAACATGCCACCATGCATTCTTTTCCAATCGAACATCTTTAGTAAAGCATGGCATATACACAAGTATGCGTATAAGTCATAACTGTACGTCTTGGGGCGCCTGAGTGGCTCAATTGGTTAAGCATTTGACTCTTGATTTTGGCTCAGGTCATGATCTCAGGATCCTGGGATCAAGCCCTGCACTGGGCTCTGTTCTTAGTGGGGAGCCTGCTTGAGGATTTCTCTCCCTCTTCCCGCTCTCTCTCTCAAATAAAAAAATAACTGTATGTCTTGATAAATTACCACAAAGTAAACACACCCATATAACCACCACTCATACTGTGAAATGAATATTGTTAACATTCCAGTGGCTCTCCTCATGGCTCCAGTAGATCACCACACAACACCCCTTGCATGCAGAAATAGTACATTAATTTTCATGGCATGTAGAGCACGCCATTGCATGCATATGACAAAATGAGCTATCCATGTATTTGTACTGTCATTAGTTTGGTACTATGAATAGTGTTTCTGTGAATATTCTTATACATGTCTTTGGGTGAACAGACATCTACATTTCTATAAGGTGTATATCAACTAGAAGTAGAGTTGCTGTGTTGTAAGGTATTGCTGTTTAGCTTATTAAATAGTCCAAAAAGGGGCACCTGGGTGGCTCAGTCGTTAAGCGTCTGCCTTCAGCTCAGGTCATGATCCCGGGGTCCTGGGATCGAGCCCCACGTCGGGCTCCCTGCTCCGCGGGAAGCCTGCTTCTCCCTCTCTCACTCCCCCTGCTTGTGTTCCCTCTCTTGCTGTGTCTCTCTCTGTCAAGTAAATAAATAAAATCTTTAAATAAATAGTCCAAAATGACTTTACAAAAGATACCAATTTATTCACATATATGAGAGCTCCTATATTTCAAATCCTCGCCCATGGTTGGTATTGACTCTCATTTTCATTTTGGCCACAATTACGGGAGCGTGATGGTAGTGCACTGTGGTTCCACCTGTAATGCCCTGAAACTGAAGAAGTGGAATCGCTTTTCATGTATTTCATTGGATATTCAGATATTCTCTTTTGAGAAGTACTGTTCTTTTATCCATTAAAAAAGAATCACCTGCTACCAGAAATGAATAGAACACTGAAGGTTAATTATACTTAAATAAAAAAAAATCACCTGCCAGTTTTTTTCTGATTTTAGGAATTTAAAAAATATATATAAATATATATTCTGATTATACGTCCTTTGATGGATATATGATCTCTGATTCTGTGGTTTACAGTTCAATTTTTGATGTCTTTTAACAAAATGAAGTTCTTAATTTTAAATCTAATTTGTAAACTCCATTGAAGTATAACGTAAAATTCACCTATTTAAGTGTGTAATTTGAAGATATTTAGTAAATCTATAGGGTTCTTTTTTTTTTTAAAGATTTTATTTATTTATTTATTTGAGAGAGAGACAAAGAGAGAGAGAAATAGCATGAGAGGGGATAGGGTCAGAGGGAGAAGCAGGCTCCCCGCTGAGCCGGGAGCCCGATGTGGGACTCGATCCCAGGACTCCGGGATCATGACCTGAGCCAAAGGCAGTTGCTCAACCAACTGAGCCACCCAGGCGCCCAAATTTATAGGGTTCTGCAACCATACTCATAATCCAGTTTTAGAACATATTCATTATCCCACCAAAGAAGTTCTCTTGTACTGGTTTCCAGTCAATCCCTACTCCCATAGGGAGGAGGAGGATATATAGAAGACTGTATGAAGATGCAGGCAGAGATTGGAGTGATGTGGCCATAAGACAAATGCTCAGTTCTATTTACAAAAGTACTGATGAAGCTTAGCATTGATTGGCTAGAGTTCTATCTTCTTGGGTAAATCCATCTCTACATTGATTGACTTGGTTCTATGTCAGAGTCACATTTTCCTGCTTTTGTCCTTTACTCTGGCCCACCAAGGATGGCCATTTCCTAGTATCTGTGCTAATATGTTCAAAGGGCTGGAAGTGCTTCATCTCTGTCTATAATTACTTAAAGTTAAGTCTAAAAATATGTCTTTCTTTTCTTCTTTCCTTTTCTTTTTCTTTCTTCCTTCCTTCCTTCCTTCCTTCCTTCCTTCCTTCCTTCCTTCCTTCCTTCC